>NC_134459.1:159492888-159797263 GCF_047948215.1 Lycorma delicatula | reverse complement strand
TATTACGGTAAAGCCTTATTACTGTATGTTAGCTAATACTGCGTGGAGATTCTGTACTGAATAATCTAATTTACACTTAACAAGTTGTAACTGAAAATAACTTTCCTTGATATTTATTAATTAGATTCAGTTGTATTATTATTCAATTTTTTTTAACTTAATTATTTTATTGGCAGTAGTAATATAAACACTATTATTGTCGTTAATTAATTATGTGTTAAGATCTTAATTGTCGCTTATTTTTTATAATTCTTTTTACTTCCTTGTACGAAGTAAAGGAAGTATTGTGATCGTGAAAAATTTCGCGATCACTTTATCGGTCAAGGTTCGATTTCGGGCAAGGGTGTTGATTTTTTTTCACCTATAATTTTAAAAATTTCGCGATCATTTTGCTTACAGATTTCAACGGAAATATCCAATTTGACAATTCCTGAATCCATTTGTCTAGTTTCGGCGTGACGTCTGTACGTACGTACGTATGTATCTGGCATAACTCAAAAACGATGAGCCGAAGAATGTTGAAGTTTTGGATTTAGAACTGTTGTAACATGTAGTTGTGCATCTCCTTTTTTGATTGCAATCGAATGAACCAAAAAAGCCCTAAACTTTTTCTTAACGCAGTAATAAGCCCTCATTGAGAGCTTTTCAACGATACATCATAAGTGGTACTTGTTTTCATTGGTTCCAGAGTTATAGCTAAATAAAATTTAATGAAATATTTGGATCTTAGGGGAAGGCACATCGGTTCGAATCAGACTTTAATCTCCTTTTCTAACTTTTTTTTTTAATTTAAATATATTGATTTATTTATAATTATTAAACTTTCCTTGTAAAAAAAAAAACGATGAATAATAATTCAATAACAAAAAAAAATATCAGAAGTTTTTAGTGAAATAACATTTTATGTACTTTTAAAAATGTGTAAATGTAATTTAATAGGTGTGCAAGGAAGTCATGTGTTGTCCACATCAGATTTTTTTGTTGGGTATATTCCATAGTCATTTCGCGCAGTCTAGCCACCGTTTGTATTATCTATTTGTACTCATTCGTTTTTTACTTATCCTTCTCCTGAGTATATTATATAAAGCATAATTTCAAGACGGAAGTTTATCAGTTCATGAATAGTACATTTAATTGATTGATTTACGTTATCTCTTCCAGTCTTTATGTTTTTCATTCGTATAAGTCCAGGCGGTATCGGTCAGAATTGCCCTTTATGCGGGTAATGATGTGTGATATGCCGCTGCCCCTTTGTTTTCGTAGTGCAATTGTCCGCTTGAAGGCGTGGATGTCGCATGTATTTCAACGCATTTAATATTTTGGTGCTTCGATTTATCGAGCTCAGTGACGAGGTTAATCGGAAACTGCGACATTCATTTTCCTTACTAAGCCTGACATCGCTTGTTACGACCGTGTGTATTCCTTATTCGATAATAATTTGTTTCTCTTGTCACTTCGCCAACTACTGTTCGACTTAAATTAATTAGTTTGAACATCGCAACAAACTATGTAAAAGCTAATGCGTATGTATGAATAAAATTATAAATTATATAGAAGGATAAAACATATTATATAACTACAGATGTACGTTAAAAACAATGTATTAACCGGTTAACAATTTGGTGTAACGATTAGCTTGTTCGTTTCTGAATTTATTGGTCAAGGGTTCGATTTCGGGCAAGGGTATTGATTTTTATCGCCTATCATTTTATTAATTTTGCCTTCCTCGTTAAAATAAATGCGTGTAGCATGTTCCCAAAGTTCTTTATATTTATTTAAACAGCACCAACACGTTGTCGCCGATAGCAATCACTGATGGATGATTAATGAATTTATAGCGGCTGAAAAATGTTTTACCGTGATTCAAATCCGGTATATCTGGTTGAAAGCCAAAGACGTTATTACTATTATTATTATTATGAACGTAACATTCTCTGTAAAAAATTGTGCTTTATTTTTATTACTCTTTCAAACGCAATATTAATTATTAAAGACGTTGATTATAAAATAATGATTACTGTCTCATAATAATAATAATTACTAAAGTGTAAATTGCATTTAATTGGTTTTTCTATATCTTTCTTTTTATTTTTTGAAACGGTTACTTAAAGATGGATTTTACCATCAAACGGACAGGAATTATATGGCGTGATGAATGATCTAAATGACCGCGTTTCTTGGTTTGAGACGGAACAGCTTCGGATGCGGTGAATCAGATAATAGATTCATATGTGAACGTATCTTTATATGAAAAAAGAAAATATATAAAATAAAGAAAAACAAACCAACATGTTTGGCATTTAAAGACTTAGAAAAAGCATTTGATAACGTAAACTGGAATAAAATGTTCAGCATTTTAAAAAAGTTAGGGTTCAAGTGTAGAGATAGAAGAACAATTATTAACATTTACAGGAACCAAACTGCAACAGTAATAATCGAAGAACGTAATAAGAAAGAAGCCGTAATGAAAGTCCCGCAAGGATGTTTTCCGATCTCCGTTACTTATTAATCTTTACATAGAACTAGCAGTTAATGATATTAAAGAACAATTTAGATCCGGAGTAACAATGCAACTTGAAAAGATAAAGATGTTACGATTTGCTGATGATATAGTAATTCTTGCCTAGAGTAAAAAAATTTAGAAGAAACAGTGAATGGCGTGGATGAAGTTCTACGCAAGAACTACCGCATGAAAGTAAACAAGAACAAAACGAAAGTAATGAAACGAAGTTGAAATAATGTAGATTGACCACTGAATATAAAAATAGGAAAAGAAAAGAATACGGAAGTAGAAGAATTTTATTATTTGGGAAGTAGAATTAATTACTAAAGATGGACGAAGCAGGAGCGATATAAAATGCTAGTACAGGCGAAACGAACCTTCAGTTAAAAATATAATTTTCTTACAACAAAAATTAATTTAAACATCAGGAAAACATTTTTGAAAGTATATTTTTGGAGTATAAGTGAAACTTGGACGATCGCAGTACCTTAGAAGAAAAGATTAAAAGCTTTTGAAATGCGGTGCGATAGGAGAATGTTAAAAATCAGATGGGTGGATAAAGTGACAAATGAAGAGGTATTGCGGCAAATAGATGAAGAAAGAAGCATTTGGAAAAATATAGTTAAAAGAAGAGACAGACTTATAGACCACATATTAAGGCATCCTGGAATAGTCGCTTTAATATTGGAAGGACATGTAGATGGGAAAAATTGTACAGGCAGGCAACGTTTGGAATATGTAGAACAAATTGTCAGGGATGTAGGATGTAAGGGGTGTACCAAAATGAAACGACTAGCACTAGGTAGACAATCTTGAAGAGCTGCATCAAACCAGTCACGTGACTGAAGACAAAAAAAATCCTTATATGGGTATCTGTCAATCTCACATAGAAAGGTATAGCTTGTCCAAGCCGAATTGGCACAGATCTGATCTAGGCGATGGTTCCTAGCTAGCGCGGTGCTATAATATGCTACTTGAGGAATACGGTATAATAAATTTTACGGTATATATACGGTATACATTTTTTTAATTTTATAGTCATTTTTTAATTTAACTAATTTATGGTATAAATTTTTTTTAGTAATTTTTTATACTAATGTTTATTCAATCGATAAACAAATTCAATCATGAATTTTTAAATTATTTTTAGTCATATTTATATAAAAAAAATTAATGAATTTATAACCGAATAAAAAAATACAAAAATATTTAGCTAACTTATTTTTTTACCATTCATATTAACTCGCTCTTGGACTATGTATCTAAGATTCATGGTACGGAACCTTTCAGTCGACTTTTCAAGCACTTCCGGTTATCCATTCGCTCTGAAATTTTGTGTACAGGTTTGCTCCTGATGTTAACACATTTTAGCAACACTTTCAAGTCGCTAAGATGTTCCAAGTTGCTAAGTGAAAAAAATGCCCCTTGAACTTATGCAACCTCGTTTACATGCATATTTTCTCAGTGAAAGAAATTTTAACTGAAATATATATTAGGGTATACAGTTGCTACTAGAAATTCTATACAGTAGCGACCAAAGTTTTGGGAAGATTTAGTACTTTTTAACCGAATCCGAATTTTCGGACGAAAATTTCGAAAACGATCGGTCTTAGCGGTCTGAAAATTTTTTTCGATTCCCTCGTCACCATCCGCTCCCAGAGGTAGGTACCCATCGGATGATGATATTTTCAAGTACCACCGGGGCGCGATGGGTTGTCACCATAATATCTCGGCAACCGTCCGTCCGATTTTCACGATTCAAACGATGTATGTATCAGTAGGTCGAGCGGTAACTGTTTAACGCATCGGGTACACTTTTGATCGACCGGATCTTGGTTATCCGGGAATAAAATAATTTAGGCCTATATTTTGATTGTACTCGCCCACCGTAAAACGTACCGATCCGATCTTTCGCTAAATACGCTCAAACCTGTGCGCTAGCGCAGTTTTTAAAGTATAAACTTATGAAGATTAAAAAGTAGAAAATAAAAAATATGTAAAAGTTTTTAAAACACCACCCTTAATAGACGCAGTAAAAGGTAAAAATAATTTTAGAACGGTATTTCAGAATGGATTTGACAACAAGCTTTGATGATGATATGAATTATTATGTGAAAGTCATGGCTTCAAATTAAAAATTTGATGATTTTGCCAGTCTTTTCACATGCGTTATGAATGGCCTTAAGAGTGGGGGTACGTTCATGTTAAGTTACAAATATTTGCATATGACTTTCATATAATTTTACATATCACCATCAAAGCTTGTTGTAAATCCATTCTAAGATACCGTCCTAAAATTCGTTTTTACCTTTTAGTGTGTTTAATTCAACAGTGGTGTTATAGAAATTGTTTTACATAATTTATTTTGTAAATAAAATTCTAACGGGTAGTGGTCTTGGTTGTTGGTAGTGTCGGGTTATTGGTTAGTGGTATGCCGTTACCAAATGTAAGATTAGTGATAGCGATTGCGATAATATTCTGTCTCTCTTTAAACAGACTAAATTGTTTTTAAAAACAACATTGACTCATTAATATAATCGCACATTCACATTCTTATAGTATACTCGAATATGATTTCATCATTCCTGTAAAATAAAAACAAATCGTTTCTTATCTTAATACTAATGATTTCTAATATTAGAATTTATTTCTTAATAATAGAATTTATTTTTCTTCTTACATTTTGCGAGTAATTCAAATTAATATAGGCAAATTAGAACTCCATTGCTAGGATATACAGTACGTAAAATAATTCTTTGTTCATAATTTTTTGTATTTCACTTATTTCTTCAGCACATCCCACACTAACCGTATTACATATTTACTAACCGTATAACATATTTTTCACGCAAATTAGGATTTTTTATTTTTTCACGAAGTGTAATTTAGGAATTGCCAACACCCAGTTTAAGAATCATAATAGAAGAATATACACGTAGAAAATCCGGGCTATACTGCAAGATATAAGATAGATTATATATTGGTTAACCTTGGAGAGGTACTCTGGGGTACAGGAGAACCCCTGGTAGCTGATTAATTCCAGAAGTCATCACTAGGTTACGCTAGTGATATAGTGTTTATGGTAATTTCCTAACTTTGGTGCCGGTATGTGACAGTTGGTCGACCAGTGTTATGTCTGTGTTCATTTTGTTTACAGACATCATTTGGGATACATCTGTACTCTTGTGTATCGTTTGCGTAAGATAAATAATGCTCCTTATTATATATATATATATATATATATATATATACTTATTATTTATAAATTAAAATGCAATGGATTTTATTAGCTGTTTGTTTAGAACATACCATATTATTATTTGTTATTTTCAGAGTATCAACATTAATTGTAGGTAATTTACTTTCAAAATCCCCCATTATAAGAAATTTTGTTTTCTCTTTATTTCAGACATATTATTATCATGACCTCTTCGAAGAAAATGCCAGTGATGGAGTTGGCAGCTCAGATGTTAGTGATGATGACATAATTATTCCCGATTTTTAGGAATGAAACAAATGAATTTGAGCCGCTACCGAAATCTGAATGAGTTAGAACTTTAGAGGGAGATCTTCCTATTTTTGAGTCTGACAATACTTTAAACGTGGTTCAATCGGATTTGATAAGGGCTGAGGACAGTGACGATGAATGGGAAAGCGAGGATGATGATATCAGGGACACCAACATTGAATACGTGAAAATTTTCGTATTGTTATCCGTGTACCTGGTAATAAAAATGCAGCTAAGGTTATCAGAACGCCACTTCACGCTTGGAGATTGTATTTTTCTAGTGAACCTATTAGTAACATGTACAAATGCTGAGATCAAAACTCGAAGTCCAAAATATTCTGAAAGAAATAACAACGTAGATGAAGATGAGGCAATTTCGGAATCAGGATATCCATCATTTACACGTGATAAAAATGAATTGGAAATAAAACCTCGTATCGGTTTATTTCATTTTGCTGGAATCTACAAAATGGGGAATGTAGATACCAGTGAATTGTTCGATTTCGCTTATGGAATCCCAATTTTTCGAGCAACGATGTGTGAAGTGCATTTCAAATTCTTCATAGAAATCTTCGATTTGATTACAAACAAACTCGAGATGCGAGGAAACAAACAGACCAAATGGCCCCGGGGCTATAGGAGAATATTAATGTTATAGCTATAGGAGAATGTTAAAAATCAGGTCGGTGGATAAAGTGACAAATGAAGAGGTGTTGGGGCAGATTGATGAAGATGAAGCATTTGTAAAAATATAGCTAAAAGAAGAGACAGACTTGTAGGACACATTTTAAGGCATCCTGGAATAGTCGCTTTGATGTTGGAGGGACAGTTAGGTGGAAAAACAGGTAGGCACCGTTTGGAATATGTAGAACAAATTGTTAGGGATGTTGGACGTAGGGGGTATACCGAAATGACATGATTGGCAGTAAATAGGGAATCTTGGAGAGCAGCATCAAACCAGTCAAATAACTGAAGACAAAAAATGCAAAACAAAATTATAGGCTAGCTGAGGAATGCATGAAAAGTAGACGTATCACGTCCTAATACACACGTTTAAATCTTTTGCATATATTTTCAGAATATCAGTCAACTTACTATACTCCATAAGATTCAAAAGGTAGTGTGCATGATATAAAGTCAAGAAGACTAATAGTTTTGAGTGTTCCAAGACGTTTTTACTCTGTCAGTATATTTGAAAATTTAAATTGTATCAGCCCAAGTTTCGTCTAAAAAATATATTTTTCTTTGCTTCTTTCTAACTTCCCTAATTTTCTGTAAATATTTACACCTTAAATTAATTATGTCGTGTCTTTCCACTAATACCATACGTTTCGAAATACAGGTCTTCCGTTTAAAGCCCATTCAGGTAAAAGTTTTCCGGAGAGTGGTTCTTTTCCATTTACATCCGATTCGCTCTTTTAAAATCGGAAGAAGTTTTGACGTTGTCGGGACAACGTTTTTTTGGTCATTGAAATCGTTTTTCTTTTCTTTTTCTTGTTTAGTCTTCGGTAATTACCGTTCAGATAATACTTCGGAGGATGATATGTATAAATTTAAATGAAGTGTAGTCTTGTACAGTCTCAGTTCGAGCATTCCTGTGGTGGGTGGTTAATTGAAACCCAAATACCAAAGATAACCGGTATCCACGATCTAGAATTCAAATCCGTTTAAATATAACTGACTACTAGGACTCGAACCCTGGAACTCTCGCCTTCTAAACGACATAGAAATCTTAGATTAA
The DNA here is from genome assembly GCF_047948215.1 of Lycorma delicatula. Lineage (NCBI taxonomy): Eukaryota > Metazoa > Arthropoda > Insecta > Hemiptera > Fulgoridae > Lycorma > Lycorma delicatula. The sequence goes on along the minus strand of NC_134459.1, from coordinate 159,789,511 downwards.
TTTCTTATAATGTCCCGATCAAAACTATCGATGTCTGTGTTACGGTAATGAGAACGCTTTCTTTTGTTCTCAAGGGTTGTTAGCGATTCACCTTTAATAGCACGAACTTCTTTTTTTATAGCAGTCACAGTTTTTCGTGACAATCTATAGTATTTTGCTATTCGTTCGGTAGATTTAGTTAGTTAAATCGTCAGCCCGTTTAATTTTTTCTCTTCTTTGTACGAAGTAAAAGGAAGTATTGTGATCGCGAAAAATTTCGGTTTTCAGATTTCAATGGAAATATTCATTTTGATCATCCCTGAATCGATTTTGACTACTAACGGCGTGACGTCTGTACGCACGAATGTATCTCGCGTAACTCAAAAACGATTAGCCGTATGATGTTGAAATTTTGGATTTAGGACTGTTGTAACGACTAATTGTGCACCTCCCCTTTTGATTGCAATCGACTGGACCAAAACTGTCCAAAAAAGCCCAAAATCCAAAAAAATTCTATTTTGGACTTTTTCTTAACTGCAGTAAAAGACGTCATTCAGAACTTTTCAACGATTTAATATTTCATTAATTAAAATTTTATTTGGCCATAACTCTGGAACCAATGAAAATAAATACCACTTTGTCATATTGTGGAAAAGCTCTCAATGAGGGCTTATTACTGCGGTTAAGAAAAAATAAAAAATCGAATTTTTTTGAATTTTGGGCTTTTTTGGAAACTTTTGGTCCAGTTGATTGGAATCAAAAGGGGAGGTGCACAACTGGATGTTACAACAGTCCTAAATCCAAAATTCCAATATCCTACGGCTAATAGTTTTTGAGCTGTGCGAGTTACATACGTACGTACTGACGTCACGCCGAAACTAGTAAAAATGGATTGTGGGATTGTCAAAATGGATGTTTCTGTTGAGATCTGAAAACCGAAATTTTTCGCGATCACAATACTTACTTTACTTCGTACAAGGAGGTAAAAAAAAAAAATATATCGTCATTTTTTGGGGAGAAAGGGAATATTGATTCAAAATTTTTGTTTATTTGTAATCTTGATAAAAAAAACTTATATGAAATTCTATTTCGCCCAACATATTTCTACCATTTTTCCAATGTTTGCATAATTCCTGTCAACTAAGTTTGAAAAAATCGGTGAACTGATTTCAGAGTTATAATAAAACATTTATCGCGTATTATTTACAAGTTATTTAAATATCTCCTTAAGGCATAAGAAAGACCAATTAAAAAAAAAATTGACGGTTTAAATACTTTGTCGTAACAGTAGCTGCTATAACAGCATATATTGATATTGTCGGGAAAGTACTAAAACTGCCTGATCGTAGATCATTTTAATTATTAACACTTAGTGCGGAAGTTATGCTTATTATGAATACTTTAAGTTATACTTTATATGAAATTAATCATTATATTTAATTAAAATGTTGATTTTTAAATTTTATTTTTTTATTTGTCGTTACATTTTATCTTCTATAATTTTTTTTTAAAAGGTATATTAAGTAAAAGGAAAATTTTTAATTAATACCACTTAATTTATTATTTAAGATTAATTACAAAAATAAATAATAATAAAACTGTCTTGTATAATGATATAGCTTCAATAACTGTTTCCTATTGAAATATTTATAGTAGTAATTAATAATAATATTATTATAATTTCTGTAATCCAGATTGATCTTAATTCAATGCCAAATCTCTTGTGCTTTTAGCCAGAGAAGATTTTACGACTGCAGTTAACCCTTTAACTTATTTGTTAGCGGATCGGAGCCAGAGCGTAATCCCTTTTACTACGTCACGTAAGTTTTTGTACAAAAAGCGAGCGAGTATTATCTTGCAAATATTATTTCGTTCCTTTTTAATTGGATGCTAACCGATTTATTTGAGGGGAAAAACGATAATAGTTTTTGCAAGTGCATCTTTTATTTTCGGTTGTCGTGTTAATAAACGTTAAACATGTCCGGGTCAATGTAAGTATTGCCTTTGGCTTATCATTTTTTTTTTTTATCTTGGTTTATATTTAGTAATATGAACTTAATTAATAATAATATTTTTTCAATGAATTTGACACATTTAGATAAAAACTTTCGGTAGAAAATATTTTTTTTTCTTATATCGATCTGAGGTTTACGTTACTGAAACTCTGGATTGCATTTTTGTTTAAACGGTATAGGACAATATTTTGAATTGTTAACTGTTGAAATGTGAATAATTTCTACCGTCTTTGATATTAAATTTGGAGTGTTTGAAAATGAGCATCTGATGAGAGTATTTATACGTGAAAGGATATCTAGAGAATAAGCGAATATTTTGTAAAGAATTTGATAAATATAAGGATAGGGAAAATAATTTGAATTTGTAGAACGTAGTCTTAAAAAGTAAAAAAACGATGGTTTTATTTCAGCCCATACGGGATAGGGAGATAAGCTGTTCTCGGTTGCCTGGCCATCATAGTCGATGGATTGTATTCGATAAGAAGTGGCCTGTAAAAAATTGGAGAGTCGAACAGGAAACGTTGATAGTGTATCGCATATAACAGTTTATCTCATTGGCTAGAAGGCCGCTTGGTTTAAAATAACTGTAACTGCGGGATTAAAATTAAGTAGAGTACTGTCTACTCATATCGATCTGGTGATATTAACATGTAACGTATGTTACGTTAATGGAAATATCTGATTAGTTAACTAGTTATCTTGTTTATTGATTCCATGTGTAGAAAATGTAGTGTATGAATTGCTTGTACGTGCCTTTACTAATTACTAATGTTACAATGATTTGGGCTATTTTCTGTTATGTCTATCTGCGATGTAACACTTTTCATCCTCTATCTTGTACAGAATGATTAGGGTTTTTACTGATCTTTTCGGTAGATTTCATAAGAAAGCTACCTATTGTAATGGGTACCATGTTTCGACTTCCGGAAAATTTCGACATCTATGTGTTTCACATTTCCCAGACCCCAAAACCACCGTCAGTTCAAAGTTTATTTATACATTTATAAATACTAGTACATTTCACTTTCTTGTGGACACGATAACTGCCGTTATTTTGTGCCAATCACTTTCAAATTTATAAGTAAAATATAACGATCCAAAATCTCGGTCGAGTTCGTTAATGGGCAAAATCGGACCACGGGTGTGATAATGGAGGGGGCTTTTTTGAAAAAACGAAATATCGTTATAACTTTCCTATTAAGTAAAATATCGAATTCGTTTAACGCTCCTACTATTCTTTGGATAAGGACCTAAAACTTACGAGAAAATTTTTTTGATCACCAACCATTGGCCCAGGATGGGAAAAAACGGGGTGTCGAAGACAAAAAAATACCTCCCTTAATAGGAACAGTATCAAATCGGTTTAAAGTGGTCGTTAGTCCTCTAAACATTACCTAAAACTTTTGTCTGAAACAATTTTTGATATGACCAACCCTTACGGAAAGGGATGACCAAAATGTTGCTGGAATTGTACGAAGATGGGGCTTGTCGTATGCTAAACATGTGAAAATTTTTTTCGCATGAGACCGCTGTTATATTGAGTAAATTTGAAGTTTTTCTTAAGTTTAAGGTGGAAATCTTTTTTATCCCCTATTTAGCACCGGTGAAATCTATCTCCGCCTTCCGGCGTGCAGAAAGGGTTTTTTTTATGTCTTCCGAAAAGGATTTTTTTTTTTTATTAAACAGACCTCATTTTCATGTCTTCGGCTGTACTAACATGAAAAAAACATCTATGTTGCTGTCTGTCAAAAAATAACCTCTGTATGATTTTTTGTACTTCTCAAGGATTTGAGATTCTCATAGTTAAAAATATTAAAATAATTTTTACAAAATTCTGAAAGTAGTATACCAGTTATCGGTTTAATTTGGGATTTATCTGCTTAATATTTCGAGAATGAATTATTAAAAAAGAAAAATCCACCTTACCAGCAAATTAATTGTGACTCAAGATCTTTCAGTTATTTCAAAACCATCATCAGGAGTTAAAAATATTATAACAAGTTAATAATTAAAATAACGTCAATAGTGAAATATTTACGCAGTCATGACTGTATACATTCTAACAGTATACTGAATGAATATAAAGCTACTCTGGTGGATTGAAATGTAATTAAATGTCTTTTGAAATTGAAATGAAATACAATAATCAATTACAATTTATTTCATCTTTGGTCCCAAAAGATGGCTGTTTTTAATGCACTTTTATGTAGAGTTTTACATTATCCCATGATAAAGGTTCTTTAAACAAAAGAAATAATTAAAAACATTGCTATTACTAATTGTTATAATATTAATACTATAAATAAATTATACAATGAAATAAGTAATAAAATTAATACTGCTAACATATAAAATTATTACCAGATAATAAGGAAAAAATATAACCATGTTTGAGAAATTGATTTCAGGAATGGTTTGATATGTCATGAAAGGTATAATGTGGTTTAATTTGTCACAGTTCGGTGTAGTTGCTTATGCACTAGGAGGTTTATATGTATTACATTTTTCAAAAAATGATTTCAAAGGGAGTGGAGATGTTGATGGAGCGATATCAGAGGATAAGTAGAAGTTTATATGGTGATGTATCTGAAAAGGTTTGGAGTTATGGCATTTTTACTCGTGAATGATTATTTTTTAACAAATGAAAATATTACCAGTCTTGAGTAAAACAGTAAGACATTATTTTCCTTGATCTGAATAAGACTGTCCATTAAACTAATTAATTGTTCCATAACGTTTTGAACGTCTCAGGAAGTTGAAATTGAAATTGTTGTGTAAATTAAGCCAGTTATGCCAGTAGGTTCGAAAACTGGTTTCCGTAGAAGTTCACCGCAAGTGATGCTATATTTTTTAGTGGCTGGTAACAGTACACCTGTCATTTTCATATATTAAAAAAAAAAAAATAAAACTGCAATTTGACTCCTGGCCGCCGATTTTTTTTTTATTAAGTTATATTTGCTAAAGTGCCCATCTTGTCCTGACTAACGAAAATATAACAAACTACACGAACAAGGATTGCCTGTCAGCTCCGATTTAACAAAGCTGTTCAAGATATGTAGAGAACTTTTATAGTAATATACTACAATGAAGGAATTTTAAGGATAGGCATCAGTTTTATACTAATTTTGTTGTTGGCTGATGCAAATGGAGGTCGAAACAAATCTTTATCAACCTATTCGATCACTCAATATTAATGGGCAATAGTGGAGAGTTTTATAGTGTACTTAGCAAAGGAAAGGATTGCGAGGGTATTTAGGGCCCTGCTTGGATTTCTCTTGTACTCTGTTTTTCTTGATGTTTTGTTTTATTAATTATGTTTTTGTCCATTGTTTTGTTTCAATGTTTCTGCATTGTTGTTGGCGGAGAATGTCTTCCTCTGGGATCAGGATGCTTCCGCATTTTGTTATGAAAGGGCGGATATCAACAGCTATGATCATTTTCCAGTGGAAATTGGTAGCATATGAAAATATGCCGTGCCTGACAAAGACCAAATTGATAACTGTGATGTGTTACCAAGTTTAGAGAGTCTAAAAGACCACCTCCGGTAAAGCCCATTGCGACTAGGAACAGAAGGGGTGGTGTGGTGACCGAGATTGTCACAAGATGGGTTTCTTTTCCTGCAAGGATCACAGTGATACTTCCTCGTTTACTTTTAGTTCATATTAGTATTACTTTTATATCAACTTTCTATGTAAATGTTTAACTTAGCTACTTAATGCAAAAAAAGAGATATGTTTAAGGGTTATGGAAATTTCATGACTAGAAAAATGCTGAAAAATCCTTTACAGAAGAGAATCGTAAAATCTACAGCTAGATCGCCATTTTGATTATTAATTAATTGTCATCAGTATATGCTAAGAAAACAGTAATAAATAAATTAGTTTTATATAAAAAAAAGATTTTAAATGTTTTTTTTAACGTTATATTTAAATTCATTTGAGTTAAATTACAAGTGTCGTGTAGAGATTACTATATGCAAATCGTATTTCGTAGCCTACTTATATTAGTCTGCACACTTTAATTTACGCATTGTGAAATATGGTAACCAATATTTGTGAAAAAAAAGCAGATCTCCAAGGAGTGGTAGCGACTGGGCATTTCCAGAAGTGCGGATTCTAATCCCGGTCAGGGATGGCATTTTTCATACGGTACAAAATTCAGTTTCCATATAACTACATACAAGCTTCAAAACTTTTGCAGTAATTCAAGCAAAAAATCCCCTATTTGTGATATAGCTAATTCGTAGAATCTTGCCACTTGTTTTGAAGAGCTATAAAATGTTTTTTTTTTGGTATAAAAACATTCATTAGTCTAATTTATTAGTTTAATTAAAGGAAAGGCATTGTTAACGATCATCGAATGTGGTAATGTATATTGGTTAATGGTTGGTTAGGCAGAGGTTTATAAATTGTATCCTGGTAATTGTAAATTGTAAATCGATTATTAACAGGTACATAATTACAAATTGAAATATTACAATTGAAAAATTTTAAAACAGAAGATTCCATCTCTAAAAATAGTTGTTTTATTTTTAGTTTTTGCCATTTTTTTTTTTTTTGTTTTGATTTCAATAGATCAAATTAATTTTATTTTTCTAAACAAATTATTTTCCCTTAAATGAGGTTTTTTCAGAATTGGAATATTTTCATTTCTTTTTCTTTTCATTACTACATTAAACATACTTTTATTTATATTTTAATAAGAAATTGGTGAAATGATAGGTGAAATAAATGTCTGATGTATGGGTCAGGAATCAAACCAAATATCTTTATCACAGACATTCACCTACACACCTTAAAGTTAGCAATTTTCAACAATTTTTTACAATTTTCATTAATATGTTTAAAATTAAAATTGTCACATGAAAATTTTTCATCTTATATCACAGATTGTAAGATAATTAAACAGATTTTTTCTTTTTCTTTGTTCAGATACCCCAAAGTATTTTCATTTGAAGTTGTTTTGTAAATAAATGTTTAAAACGCTTGTTCTAAGATTAAAAAAAAAACAAAAAAAAATTAAAGCTGTAAGAAGATCTGTAATAAATTTCAACTGTATCTCTGGAGGAAAATTTATGTGTTAAAACTTATTACTGAATGCCAGCATAATTCAGCTGCATTGTTGATTAAGTTTTTTCTGTTCCGTCTGTTAATATAGATTTGTGTAATAAGGTAAAGTAGTTTAATGATTTAAAATTCTGTGTTTTTTCATTTCTCGGTGTTTTGAATGTCTCCTGAGTCTGAGAATGCAGGGGAAAACAGGGTACAACCTTTTTGTGTAGAAGTGTAAGATGCTTAATATCTGTGGAATGAGTGAACTTTTTATGTTACGGTAATTTGTGTATATGATGTTATTAAATTATTATTGACTTACTGAAGCAAGATCTTGTTGGTACTTAAATTTTCAGCTCTTTTTACTGTTTGTGCTACTGATACGGTTGTGACCACTGCTGCAGTTATGACCAAGTGGTTTTTTTTTATTTTTATGAAATTTCCTGTGTTGGAGAGGTACTGTTACTGTTAGGGTGTGTTGGAACAGATTTATTAAGGGTGATGCTGGTGAGGAAGTTTCTATTACTTGTCAACAAATGGCTCCGAAAAAAGAATGAATACATGATTTATCTCCAACTCTGATGTGATCTAGTTCACACATTACTTCAGTTACTTCACACCACTTTCAGTGTCTTGCATTGGCTATAGATTAGATATTTCATTCTTAACATTTTAGTTTATTTTTCAGCCTAGTGTGTGTATATATATATATATGTAGTGTTTATTTGTAAGACCATTCTCCTACCACTATAAAGCATTGTATCTCTCTCAGTACACTATTAAATATGATGTAAACTTTTCAATAAACTTACTTATTTCCATTTTCGCTTCAGACACATTACTTTTATACTTTTAAAAACATGGTTAATATCTTTTTTAACGGAAGAACCTCTTTGATGACAGTCATTGTTCAGTACCCCTGGAAATAGTATTTATGATATTGCTAATATAATCAAATAATTTTTATTCTGGCTAAACCTTCAACAATCAGTTGCAATCGAAGATTCATTTTTTTCTCTAATTTTTACTGTATTAATAATTTAATTTTGTTAAAGAGTTCAATTTATTGAATTCACTCTAAAATCAGTGTGATCCGCAAACATGAAACCTCAAGTTGTAACACTGATAGGACGTATATATTATTATATGAAATACAAACCACCAAAACACAGTAATTAGATAAGTTAAACATACCATATTAATTTCCAATAATTAATTTTTGTGGTATCCCACATCTTCAGTTGGTATTAAATTCTATAACCACAAAAAACATACTTTTTATGAAGTTTATCATTTTATTCGAAATAGTTTTTTTTTTTTGAAATTTTGAATTGTATTATGAATGAACCAGAATTTACATAAAGTGATTACTGTGTTTTACAGTGGTCAATATGTTAATATATTTTTTCCTTCTCCAGCTGTAAAATATTAGTAGCATATGCATAATGTATGTTTGAGTGTGTGGGGTGCACGCCCCCAAGCGCTCCTGTGTATGTTTCCACTCATATAATTTCAGATGAGTGCTCCCTTTAGGGAACAGATCTTTCTTTTATAATTTGCTAACATGGTATGCTTATATATAAATAAATTTAAAAAATATATATATACACACACACACACACACTAAGTTAGCATGTATGTTAAATATAAGATTTCAGGGGGAATAATCTAAACTAAAAAAAGTTTATGAATTGATTTTGCTAAGGGAGTTTTCATAATGTTTTATCAGAAGATTCTCTTCTGGGTAATGAAATGAATGAATTAGTACTCAGGGAATTCAGATATTTTATTTTAAATTCAAATAATAATTCTTTCTAGAAAAAAATGTATTAAAACTAAGTTTTCTACTCATTAAACAATTTTTGTTCTTAATTAGCCGTAGCAGATAATTTTTAAATAGTTCATTTTGATGTGTAACAACTTCCTAAACATTTTGTAAATTATTCATAAAAATTTCTTTTTAATTTGAATTATGTAGAATTTATCAGTATTATACATTTTAAAATTAAAAAAATAAAACGCCAAAACATAGTAAAAAAAAAAAGTAATACCAATAGTTGACTTTCACGTGATCCTGCATCATCAGTCAGTACACAATTCTATAATTACATCAAACAAATAACAAAAAAAATAAAATAAAACCTAAAAATTTAGAAAACATAAACACACTAACAATCACAAAATTTTTATTAACAACATAACTTAACTGCCATTACTGAAATGATGTAAATTTAAAACATCACACATCTTTGAGTATTGTTTTTTTAAAATATTAATTTAAAAATAATTATTAATGATTAGCTTTTTTTTTTAAATTACTTAATGCACACATAGTAATACAGTATATTAAATCAATTTTATTTATTACATATTATTTAAATTTATCTTGATTTTATGTAATTATTTTTTATTTTTGTTTGGAATTTATCTAATTTAATCTTAACTTAATGATAAAATCATCTTGACCGTTACATCGCTTATGTTGCTTATGCATATATTATTATACAATTATTTTAAATAATTTAATTCCTGTAATGAAGTATTTTTAATTTTGGCTTGTTTTTATTGTTATTATTAATTTACTGAGTGTAAATTTTATTTCTGTGATTCTTACTTTAATTTTTATTGACTTTTTAATATTGTGATTGAGTAATAGATATTGTACAGGTGGGTTATGGTATTTAAAATGAACTTTTTTAAATAGTTTTGAATATTCCAAAAAAGAAATATATATGTAAACTCAATTGCAATATATTTGTGATATATTGTAATATATATATTTGATATATTTGTCATATTTATGAATTATTAGTTTGTTTAAGTAATTGTTAGTGTATACTGTTTTTCAACAGTATTACATTATACCATTGCATTGAAATGGTTGCATTACAAATTAGTATTATTGCTGAAAAATGTATTGCACGTATTTTAAGAATAGAGCACTAGATGTTTTGATAATTTGTTAGTATAAAAATATTTTATTAACAGAAAAAAATTTTATTTGGTTTAAATAATGTGAAGTACAACCAAAATATGATTAATACTTGTTGAAATAAGATTAATTTGTTCTACATAATCTCCTATTTCTCTATTTCTTTCCTATTTTTTAATTTTCTTTTTACTTCCTTCTACGAAGTAAAGGAAGTACTGTGATCCCGAAAAATGTTGGTTTTCAATGGAATTTTGACCATCCTTGAATCCATTTTGACTAGTTTTGGCATGACATCTATATGTATGTATATAACTCAAAAACTATTGTACATAGGATGTTGAAATTTTGGATTTAGGACTGTTGTAACATTTAGTTGTCCACCTTCACTTTTGATTGCAATTGACTTAACCAAAAGTGTCCAAAAAAGCCCAAAATCCAAAACATTAAGATTTTGGATTTTTTCTTAACTGCAGTAATAAGTCCTCATTGAGAGCTTTTCAACTATATATCATAAGTGGTACTTATTTTCGTTGGTTCCAGAGTTATAGCCAAATAAGATTGTAATTAATGAAATATTTGGATGTTACAAGGGGAAGGCACATTGGTTCGAATTAGACTTCATTTCCTTTTTTTCTTAAATTTTTTTTTTTAATTTAAATATATTGATTTATTAATAATTATTAATCTCTGTTGTAAAAAAAAAATTATGAATAATAATTCAGCAATAATAAAAAAAAGAAGTATGAAAAAATTTAGAACTTATTAATGAAATAAAATTTTATGTACTTTTTATTTTAAAAAAATGTGTATATATAATTTAATAGGCGTACCAGGAAGTCATATGGTGTCCACATAAGATTTTTTATTTTGTGTTGTATTACTTTGCAAAGTTTAGAAAGTTTTAATACACATATGTACAGTAGTTCTACCTGGGTTGCCTAAAATAGTGTTAGCATTGCTAATAGTATAGTGAAGGGATAGTGCATCATGACATGATGTCATAAGAAGCAAGAAGCCATTATTCGCAGGTCTAACAATTCATGCCGATCATGCACATCTACTGAGCCTTCTAAACTTTGATGAGTAGTGCATTAGTATAATTGATACCTCTGTTTTCATTTTTGCTTTGATTATAGTAGTCCTGGTATGATATAATTATTTCATTAAAAAAAAAATGCATCATACATTTTGTAGGTGCTTTTAATTTCTCTTCTATTTATTTCAGTATTTTCTGTTAGTGTAGTTTTCGTTAACAATGGTCAACATTCAATCACAACTTCATCTTCTCTTTGGTCTTCCTAATTTGCTGTTCACCTTATGTTAGTAAAATTCGTCCTGATATTGTTATTATTTTTGTATTTGTTTTTGAAATTCCAGTATATGTAATTACATTTTAGTTTGAAGATCGAGTAATCACATTTTCACAAAAAGAAAGTAATAGGTCAGGGTCAAATTACAGTCAATCTTTTCCATAATTTTTTGTATTTCAGTGTAGTGTGGTTAGTATTGTTTTTCAGCTACACTTAACTACTCTTATACCATATAGATATACTATATTTTCATATTAGTTTTCTTATAAGTTTTATTTCTGTTTGTTTTATTAGGGTAGCTAAGGATATTGAAGAAAAACGAAGTTTATATGAACCTTCCACTGATGCCCCGAGTTCAGATGTGCCAGATCATTTTAAATTAGATGAACATGATTTTGTACCAAACTTCCAGAGAGTGTCTATTAGCGGAGAAGACACCAGTGGTGTAAGTAAATTTGTAATTACGTCATTATTCTACTTTTTTCTTCTTTTGCTTGTAGACTGGATTTGTGTATGTATATTTATGTGTTGTTTCACAGCATAAAGTGGTGTATAATCTTTTTTTATATGGCAGTGATGCGTGAAAAGTACTAGAGATATTATTAGTGTCATTTGTCAGATTTAGTTTCTTAAAAGAGAATATTTCTATTCACTATAAGTCCAGTCCCTGTTCTGTAATTGTAAACGAAGGTATTAAATAAGGGTTAACTGTTACTGTATTTCATTGGGTTTAGTATAATAATGAAAGTGTATATTAATCAGTCATTGTGAAAGAATATTCACTAATATCTTAGTTGTTTTTAGTTGTTTTTAAAAAATGGCTATAAAACTATTTGAAGCTATTCCTATATCACTATAATGATTAGGAACAATGTATTTATTGTTGTATTATCTACAACCGTGGTAATGTAAGACATAGATAATTGTGTATGATTAAAGATCTGTGAACATGAATTTGTTTTGATTTTATTCAGAGTTCGAGAAGTAAAATCGGGAGTGATTAACGTGTTGATGTTTGATAAGTGGTGAAATGCTGAGTCTTATTTTCGCGTTAGTGATTGATGGTAATTGTTTAATGAAATGGAACAGTATTTTTAGGGAAACTTAACTTTGCGTTCTATGTGAATACATATCAACAGAGAGTCTATTATTGTTTTATTATTCTTCATACATTGCTGTTTACGCCAAAATCATGCCTAAATGTGGAGTTTGTAATAAAAATATAGTAAATATAGTAAAATAGTGCACAAGACATTATTTCATGCAAACTGTCAAAATATGAGCAAAATAATGACATTGAATTGTTAATATTTAATAATGAAATTTGGAGATGTGAACATTGCGCCTTAAACAAAAGAAAAGAAATTCAATTAGAAACTGCTGTACAAGGAAACAACTTTACTTTTGATGATGTGATGTCTGCGATAAATGAATTAAAGAGAGCCCAGAAACATATGATAAGTGATATGAATGAATCGTCAGACCTCCTACACAAAAAGATTGATGATAACTCAAAAATCATTGCTGACCAGACACTAAAATTAGAAGAGTATGTTCAAAAAATTGAGAATTTGACAGCTGAAAACCATAATCTCCGTCAAAAAGTTAAACAGCTTGAGTTCAGACTTGAGGATGCGGAGAAATATAGTCGTAAAAATATGATAGAAATTCATGGTATCTCCAAAGAAGATGATGAAGATGTTGATACAATTAAAAAAGTGGGAGACGTAATTGGTTTCCAAATTACAGATGAGATGATTGATGCTTGTCACAGATTTCCAGGGAAAAATAATACGTCTGACGAAATCATTGTCAAGTTCATCAGATGGTGGGATAAGCCCAAGCAGATGGCTATATGCGCTCGCTTGGCAGGCAAAAAAGTCTAACGGTTACAAGTATATCTGGCTATGAGATGGGAAAATACTTATGCGGAAGAATGAAAAAGACAAAGTTGTGTAAATTAGGAATGAAGAGGACTTAAACAAATTACCGTAAGCACACTTATTTATATTAAAATAAATTCTTATTATTTCTAATGATCTCTACCAATTTTAATAAATTAATGAACTGTGAATTTAAAATTCTGCACCAAAACATTAGTAGTTCTGCGAGAGAACTTTGATGAATTATTAGTTAATTTATCTAAATTTAAAAACATGCCAGATTTAATTGTTTTATCGGAAATCTGGATAATGTCAAATGAAGTATCTTTATACAAAATAAAAAATTATGATATAATAGCTAATTGCAATGAAGGTTATAGATCAGGTGGAATAATTGTTTATATCAATTCTAAATTGAACAACTGAAGGGTCTCTGTCTGCATCTGATGCAATTCTTATTGACCTAGTGCACAATGGTATTGAATATACAATACTTGCGCTAAATAGGTTACGTAGTATGGATAAGAGGCTCTTTTTAAATGAATTTAATGATGTGCTGTCTAAAATTAATTCTAATAACTGCATAATAATTGGTGACTTTAACTTAAACCTACTTTCCGAATCCCACTTAATAGATGAGTATAAAACTATTTATAACTACCATAGTTGTGAATCATTAGTCAATAAACCCATGCAATTTGCAAGTGGAACATGCATTGATCACTTATTGTCAAGAATAGAAAATAAAAATAATTATTAAATAGTTTCAACTAAGAGTCATTTGCAGATAACAGATCATAATCTTATAGGCATCGGGATATCGCATATCTCTAATGTGACGCATTCCAGTACTATTAAAAATGAGAATAATATGAGTGCTATTAAAATTGATTATCATAAATTCACTTCCCTTATCGCTAAAGTAAACTGGTGGGATGTTTATATGCATAACGATGCATCAGCAACTTTTGATATTTTCATTAAAAAATTTACTGAAATTATAAATGAATCTAAAACACAGTTAGTCATACAAGGTAAGAAATTCATTATACAAAAAAACAATAGCGCATCCTAATAACTTACATTTAATTAAACATTATAAAACATGTAAGACCATCATAACGTAAAATTAAGATTACATCGGCTAAACAAAAATACTATGATAGCATGTTTGACAGATGTAAAGCAAATTCTAAAAAGTAGTGGGAAGTAATTAATTCCTTAACCGGTCAAAAAAGAAACGATAAAGTTATTGAACTAAATAATGGAAATAATAAAAATATCTCTCAACCATTTCAAGTATCTAACATATTTAACAATTATTTCATAAATGTTGTAAGTGATTTACGTAAACAATTAAATGAAGGTTGTAATGATATAAATAATGACCTAGCAAATATAAAATGTGAAGTGTCATCAATGTTCATTGAGCCTGTCCTTAATGCTGAGATTGAAAATATTATCAAAAATCTCAAAAACAGTAAATCCCCTGTTATTGATGGAATAAGTTCAAAAAATGTTAAATTAGCAGCAGATCATATATCACATGTCTTAACCTTTCTTGTAAATATAAGCCTCCAATCTGGGAAATTCCCAGACGCTTTAAAAAAATCAGTAGTAATACCTGTCTTTAAAAAAGGAGATAAAAACTCTGTTACTCAATATAGACCAATATCTCTATCTTCTCTATCTTCCCTACTCTCTATCTTCTCTAAAATCTATGAGAAATGTATGAAGAACAGATTAATATCATACCTCAATAAAACTTCTTTTTTTTAGTAAAAACCAATATGGATTCATGGCTGGGAGCAATACTGAAAAGGCGCTCTTAAATTTTGCTACCCAAGTATTTCAGGGCATAAATGATAGCAAATGTGTGAGCGGTCTATTTTTAAACATAACAAAAGCTTTTGATTGTGTAGACCACAATATCCTCCTACGCGATCTGTGGATAAGTAGAATTAGAGGTGTTTCATTTGATTGGTTTGAGAGCTATCTGATCAACAGGAAACAGTGCGTGAGAATAAAAGGGTGTTTAAGTAATTTTGCTAGGATATAATATGGAGTCCCACAAGGATCCGTATTGGGAGCCATACTATTCATAATATATGTAAATAGTGTCTGTTTGGCCCCGCTTAAAGGTAATGTATATGCGTTTGCAGATGATACTGCCTTGTGTTATGTCCGCAACACCTGGATAGAAGTGGCTGAGGACATGCAATCAGATTTGGACACACTACGGTTATGGTTTTCAAATCATTATAAGAAAAAACTTTGTATATCAACTTCTGTTTAAGGGGGAAAATAAAATTGCCACTTACAATAAAATATAAATGAAAAAAATGTGTGATAAATAAATCCGATTGTGTAGAATGTAGTGAGATCAAACAATGTGATATTTGTAAATACTTGGGCATTGTGTTAGTGGTGTAACCTGGAAGAATCATATTGCGCTAGTAAAGCAAAAACTATTAAGCTATCTTAGGATATTTTATTTTTTAAACAAACTATCCCCAAAAATAACCATGAGAAAACTTTATTTTGCTATTGTGCATAGTCGACTAGACTACACCATCAGCTGTTGGGGAGGAACTTATGTTACAAATTTAGATTCCATAATCAAAATTAAAAAAAATTTGTTAGAATGATAAGTAAAAAAAGAACTACGGATCATTCTTTGCCAATATTTAGGGAATTGTCTATATTACCGCTACGTTATTTATATGTTTATAAAGTAATGAAAATTTTCTTTATCAGAAGTGTCATAGAGAAAGTATGATAACCGAGTATGAACTTAGATGTAAAAGAAATTTATATGTCCCCAGAGCAAATAAGACGAGTTATATGAAGTTCTTTTCAAGTACTGCTCCTAGATTGTATAACATACTTCCTAATGATATAAAGACGAGTAGGAACCTAAACACTTTTTTAAACCTATTAAAGACAATGACTAATTAGTATTGATGACGCTGAAAGTATGTTCCATATAATTACATGATTTATGATTATATATATAATTAATTATAATGCTTTATATTATTGGTCTTAACATAGTAATAGATTTTTTACATATATAACTTAATGGGTAGCACCGGATGAAAGTTTTATTGGAATACATAAATATTTGACAACGATTGATCTTCTCTATATTTAACTGCAGAAAAGATAAGTTTCCGCCAGAGTAAATCATGAATTGAACCAAACCTAATTCTCCTATATAAGATAAAACTGTTTCCTTTTTGTCCCCTTACTCTAACTAAACAGATTAATATAAAAGGGATGGTGCCACAAAACGGGTAAGACCCTTGTGGATACCAAATCTTTCATCTTTTACAAAACTCACTTCCAGTTATAAATCATATAAATTAAGTACAATTAAGTTAAGTTAAGTAATAAATATTAAATTGTATTATAAAACAATGTTAAATTAAGTATTATTAAGTTAAGTAATGAATATTAAATTGCATTATAAAACAATGTTAATATTGGTTCTAGACTATGAATACATAACCTTAGAGTACAATTATAATTAGTATTAGGATTACTCCATTAATTATTAATTTTGTAAAAGTGAAAGAAATAAAAGAATTTGAATTTGTTTGAGATATGATTTTCATACAATAGGTTAGTTGTGTTATATTTGCCTTGTTTTGATACTAATCTGTTATCAGTAGGATAACCATAAATATTTTGAAACAGTATTCCTCCTGAATAACGTCCTAATTTTTATCCTTTGATATTTTTTAAGTAAATGATTCTCTGCAAGGAAGTTGAAGAATTTTTCAGGAATCTGAGGACCTGATAAAAATTTTTCAAATCTTTCTTATAAAGATATTGGTAATATTTAGTACGCTACTTTTTCGGTAAGTTTAGTCTTACATTAAAAAATTTCAACAATAATTTTTGCCAAATGATGCGTAGAAATTATTAATATTTTAATAATGTATTCTGTTTAATTGAATCATTTTTGTTTTGAACTTGAACAGTTGAAATTTTTGTTAAGGACTCTGTAAAAACAACAAAAAAAAACTGTATTTATACTTTTTATTTGAATTTTTTAAATTCCTGAAGTACATGAGAGACCATTGTTAAAAGAGTATTTATCTGGCTTGTTGAAGTAGGTTGTAGGAAACCCACCAAACTTCCCTTATTACCTGGTGTGGCTTAATTGCTTTTCTTTGGAATGATTGTGTCATTTTCTGTTGTGACAGATTTCTCATATTGTCAGATCAACTATTGGCATTTGGTTGTGACAATAGATAAAAAACGTTTTTAAGCAACACCTTCAAGATTGACTCATACAAATAAAACAAAGTAAGAAACTATTTAAAAAAAATTATATTAATGTAAAAAATGTTGAAACAGAACACACCACTTGAAATTTCTGTGAAATGATAAGTGTAATGTATTACTTTGTTGAATGAGAGTTGATCAGTTTTGGTGTGAAATCTAAATTCAAAATTTTTCATATTATATTTTATTATTTTAGGACCCAATTAGAAATATTGTAGATTATATCGTGTTGGAAAATTTTATTAACAGTTTAAAATTTTTTTTCATTATCAGATTTTTGTAATAATCATGTATGAATGTATATTCAATTATTAAACTCTTATTCGTCTTTATTACCTCCTTCCTATTTGTGCCCATTATGATATTGGGTTTAAGTCCATCTCAATCACTCATCTTGCATCATTTCCAATTTTTTCATTTCTCTAATCCTTCCCCTTCTCTCATTTCCCAACTATGCAATATATTCTTCATACAATTACATTAGTTGTCCTCAAGCTCTACATATCCATATTCACATACTGTTTTACTTTCCTGCCATCATCACTCATTTTCTGTACATGTCTCGGTTATCTCAACTGTTTTATACCCAATCTCATTTTAATATTTTTCATTCCAATCTCTTCTCTGATCACTTTTCACTTTTCACTTTTCATTTTTAATGTTTTTCCAGTAGTCTAACGCTTTATTTCAATAACTTGCAATTTATAAAAATATTCTGATTTACTTTACCTATTTTCAGTTACATACAATAACATCGGTTCAATTACACTGATATATAAAATAGAAATTTTTTTAATGTTTCATTAAATGTGACATTTTTCTCTGCATTTTCACTGCGTAGATTACTAGATAGATCATGGATACCAGTGTTCGTTGTTGGTTGGGTTTCAATTAATCACATATCTCAGGAATAGTTGAACTGAGACTGTATAAGACTACACTTCATTTACACTCATATCATGCGCTGAAGTAATGCCTGAATGGTAATTTCCAGGGGCTAAACAGGAAAAAGAAAGATTACAAATTTTTAACTAAAATCTTTCTATCACCTCAGTGTAATAGAAATGACACATTAAAGGTCTATAAAAATTAATATAACTAATATTATGGGACTTCCTTACATTAAAAGTTCTTAGCAGATTTTCCTTTTGTAGGTAGCCTCAGGAACACCTTGAAATAAAGTTCAAAAGTAATCAGCTATTATTATATAATCCATTTGCTTTTTTAATGTTTTTTCCAACAATTCCTTTGTAGAAACGTTCACCTTGTTCATCACTTTCTGTTACCAATGTTTTGGCAGGAAAAAATCAAGATGTGAATACTGGAAATGGATCTTTAGGGACATATTATGTCACAAGGCTCTGCATGAACTTATCAGTTTATCTACTATAGCCTGGTAATTTTGTGATTATGAACAACACCTAGAAAATTTTGGCTAGTGTTGTTAAATCCACTAAGCAGCGAGTTCAACATTGGTCAAAACCGAGTTAAACATTTCATCTTTGATTGATTCCCTTACTTGTAGGCCAACAAAAATCCCTTCATTAATTTTAGGTCCTCTTACTTTTGGGAATTTCTCACTTATGTACAAGAATCCTTGACTATCCTTCTTCATAGCTTTTACAAATTTTTTTTTATTAATTCCTAGTTTGGTATGAAGGGGGCAGTAGAAACATTTTTTCTGGTTTAACTAGATGTTCATGAAATTCAGGAGTTAAGCTGTCACATTTCTTCCACTGTTTTGGTATATAATATTGATGTCTAGTTCGGCTATCCCACAAACAAATAAAAGAACAGTATATTATTTCCTAACTGCATACCTAACAAAAGAGCTATTCTTTTAATTCTTCACCCGTGTGCCAACTGTGCGTTTTATAATTTACTTCTTTAATAACAATTTTCATAACATCATACGTTTCTTTCATATTAGTAACATAATGGATTGGTACAGAAGAATATTTATTAGTATTGTGAAACATAACTGCTTTTAAGCTATACTTAGAGGAATCGATGAAAAGGCAACACTCCTTTGGTAAAATGAATTAACTTTTGTAATGAAAACTCATCTTCATTTGTTCAGTAAACTAAGCAGTTTTCTTCAGCCAAGTATTAAAAGAAATATTTCTGTTGTCTTCAACGGCCTGAGAGATTTTTGTATTTTTTAAAGTAAATTCCAACCTTGCAGTCTTCAGCCTAAAAGTTCAGCTTGATTTTGTGATAAGGTTAAATTTCTTAACAAATCATTTAGCTCACTTTGTGATATAAGATGTGGCTCACTGGATTGTAATTCAAAATCTAAATTGTGATGGTCTTCTTCCTTACCCATTTCTTCATTATGTTTTCATGAAACAAGTTCTCAGGAATGTAGGGAATCGAAATAGATACACTGCGGGATACAGGTCTGAGTGCAGATGGCAATGAAGGATAGAGTTGAGGATAGACTTCTTAGAGATTCCAAGCACATTAGTTAAAGAGAAATAATAATCAGCTAAGTGGTCTTTTGGTTCACGCCAAACCATAGGGTTAACAAATGACAAGTCCTTTTGTTTGTCTTTTAGCTGTTCTCTTAACTTGACCGCACAGTTACTACATATTATATTAGGAATCTGTGTCTTATCCTGATTACCGATTTTACAGTTAAAGTACAATTTATAAGCTTTTTTAATTAAAAATGTAATGGTTTTTGTTTTATGTGATTTTATAGTAAACTCACCATGCATCTAACAAAATCTGTCCAAATCATTTACACACTTATGAAGCATTATAAGACTTACTGTTCAACCACTTAATGCAGTTATCACACTGACTGATACCATAACCAATAACAAAGCCAGCAATGCCAATAACAAGCTTTGTGTTGTTTTGAATTGTAGATATGATGAATCTAATAGAGTTAAAAATATATACTGAGCACATAAATATAAAGTAATCATATAAAATAAAAACGTTTGTATATCATCATAATCATATATCAATAATTTTTTAAATTTTAAGTTTTTGAATTTTTCAGAAATCTATGATGGTGAAAATATTTTGCCTTCAGATTCGTTTTAAGCGTTAAAAAACAGATTGGTTTCTTGTATCACATAATAAGAAACAAAGATTGTATTTATCATTGTTATTGTTAAACACTCTGTTCTTAACACTTTGTTTAGTTCTTTTTTCCCCTGAAAATAGTATTATTTATAACTGTGTAGAAAGCTCTGGCTCCTTTGGTAGTTCTGTCCCTAGCTCTCTTTTATAGTTTCCCATTTTCAATTAGAATGTTACAAGATATTTATATGAGTGTGTACCTTCTTTCCTTTAACATTTGTCAATTTTTGCAAGATTTAGCTGAATGCTTCTTTTGTCACTATCTCTGACCATTCCAAAATTGCTTTCTGTAGCTTATTATGTGAATCTACAATCAATACAGTATCATCTGCAGACAGAAACACTTGGGCATTTTTAGTTTTAATGTTTTAAGAATAAATGAGACTTTTTCCTCGTTCTTCTTTTAAAAATTTTATGAATCACATCTATCACCAGCACTGAGACTGTCTTTCTGTTTAATTCAGTTGGCCATTTACTCACCACTGCTTCTACTTTTTCACTTGCAGCATATATTTACAACATTTATCGACTTCTGTTGGTCACTTTTTTGGTATTTGTTGTAAAGCATTGAATTTAGGACATTGCAGAATTTATATCTAAAAAAGGCCAGATACAATTTCTTCCCTTTATTAAAAAATTTGGAACAAATTAGTCTTAAGTGAAATGTGATCATGTGTTTGCCTATTGGCTGTAAAAGCACAGTGCTCTTCTTTAAAAATCTTCCATTACCTTTCTTATTTGTTTTTTTAATATCTGATAAAACGCCCTTTAAATCAACTAAAAATAAACATAATTTTCAAAACTCCATAATTTTAAAAGTTGGCTGAAGATCTTTTTTATGCAGAGGTGTATAATTATTTTCTTTTCTCAGTCCCATGGAAGTTATCCATGGGAGTTCTTATATTTGTTGTAGCAGTTAAGTTTTAGTGAACCCACCGGGTTGGTTTAGTGGAGAATGCGTCTTCCCAAATCAGCTGATTTGGAAGTCGAGAGTTCCAGTGTTCAAGTCTTAGTAAAGCCAGCTATTTTTACACGAACTTGAATACTAGATCGGTGATAGATACCGGTGAATACTAGATAGATACCGGTGTTCTTTGGTGGTTGGGTTTCAATTAACCACACATCTCGGGTATGGTCGAACTGAGAATGTACAAGTCTACTCTTCATTCACACTCATACATATCATCCTCATTCATCCTCTGAAGTATTATCTAAACGGTAGTTACCTAAACGGTAGTTATCTAAACAGGAAAAAGAAAGTTAAGTTTTAGTACTTTCTAACTTTATCTCTGCCTCAGTGTCATACCAATCTACAGCTCGCTTATTTCTCAATTCACAGATACTTTTTTTACTTCTTGTCTTGTTATTGTAGATGTAATGCCAGTCACTTCTTCCTGTTCCCTTCTTCTCATGTTGTATTCCTCCTGTAATAAAAAATCTTTTAAAATTTTCCCACAAAATTCCTTATATGTGTTCCATATATTCCATGTGCACCTACTTCACATTTGTCACCAACTCTCCTTTACTGTTCATTATACTGCTTACCCACTTTCTAAATTTTCTTCTAAGAGTTTTCAAGGTGGCCCAAAATTATTATCATAATTCTCCTTTATCTTAACGAAGTCTTGCCAGGATCTTGCCTTTGTCTCTTTCACAAATTTGTTTCCCCGTTCCTCTTCTCCACGTATATCTTCCATTTATCAGCATTACTCTTTCTCGTATACATTTTTTGTTCCCCTTTTCCCCCTTCACCTCATCAATCTGCTACCTAGTTTTCCTCTTATATATACTTACCTTCATTCTTCAGATATTAACTGACATTCAAGATAGTTTCATTCATTCAACTCTATAAATCCTAAAAATTCATGATATCCAACATTAGCTTTTCTACAATTTCTTGGTTATTCTGTAAATTCAGCTGCCTTCTTATAGATTTCTCTGTAATCCTCCTTTTCTCCTTTTTACCCATTACTTTATTCATTTTAATACTCTTGAATACCTTTTCCTTTGCTGATCTATTTCTTCTGAACTTTGTATCCGCAATCAATAGTTCATGATCTGTGTTGAACTTTACTTTCCTTAACAGCTTTTACATCCATAAATGCATATTTTTGATTACTAATAAAAATTGTATATATCTTGCTCAGTGAAAAAATCAATCGATTTGTTTCCATTGTTATTTTGAACAGTATCACTTGCCTACTTACTGATCATGATCAGCCTACTTACTTAGCCATTGACTACTTACTGATCATGATCTCATTCCCTATTCTTCCTTTAAAATCTTTCACAATAATTATTTATCTACAGCCCTCCAGCTCTGCAGCTTTCCTGTTGTGCAGATCTTGTCAAAATCCGTCATTCTTTTTGACCAAAGCATCATCAGTTGAGCCATATATTTGTTTGTTAGATTATTATTTCTGTAGCAGGTCTAAACCCTATCTTATAATTCTAGAGTTGACAGCTTTCCAGTCTTACATCTGCCCATTGTAATTCCCACTACAATTTTTTTCCTTCAGCCCCCCTCATTATGTTTACTCATTTAAACAATAACCTTCATCCAAACTATTCCCACCTACATCTTTTTTTCTTGTCTCAATAACTCCCAATACATTTAACTTATATTTCTTCTTTTGCTCATTAATTAATTTTCACCTATTTAGGAAAGAAATTTAATATTTAAACTGAAATATTTCAGTTTTCAAAAGTTGTATTATATTCTATATCCTGTTTCACATTTTGTAAAATCTGATCATTTCTAAGGCTAATATTTTTACTGGAATCATCGATATCCTGTGTGGGGAATCTGCCTAATGATAGAAGATTAGGTGTAACTTCCTTTAGGATCCCTAATATCCCTGATAGTGGAGGGTTTAATCATAATCCTCACTTCATGATTGCTATCATTTAAGTGAGTCACTACTGCTTTAGATGTCCGAGATGTTAGGATTATCGGGTTGTGAGGATAAACTGAGAATTGAATCCCCAGTCCCACAATATTTATTTGATTGCTAACCTAGATTCCTTCTGGTTTGTTACCCTGTCTTCTGTTGGGTTTCTCGGTTTAACAGCATACATTGTTAATTGTTGGAAGGAATTTAAGTATGAGAAACTAGAAAAAATCTCTTCATGTTTGATTTGTTCTATTGCAAGTGTTTTCTCTACTGAACTGGATCTACACATCACGATCCAGAACTTTGGTTTTGCCAGAGCCAAAGCATCCCCTGGGCCAGTTCTCAGGGCCCATATATAAATCAGTATGATAAAATTTTCTAATAAAGAACCTCTTTTTGGAACTCAATTGCAGCATTTTCTTCTTTTGAGATCTCCATTGTAAAAGCCTACTTTTATCATAAATCTGTCATATTATTTGTTCACTGAAAAAAAAAAATATATAGTTCTTTGCTTAAAACATGAAATTCTGCTGAAGAAGGTGGTGCTAATATCTTAAAAAAATCCTTAGAAAGAATAAGTTTCATTATTTTGAAAGTTGAGACATTTAATAAGTTTAAAGTGGTGTTGTCACATTTCATCACGATGTTTAACAATGCAAAAATTAATGTAAGTTTTTATTTTATTTAGGTTGCTCCAGAAGATTTACAACAAGCATCTAGATTACTTATAGAAGCAATTCATATCAGAGAACGTTATATCGGGATGTCATTACAATCGTTTCCTTCAATTACAACTCGATTTTTAAGTTCAACTCCTCATAAACATAATTTTTTTGAGCATGAAGACAGAAAAACGATTGAAGGTAAATTTTTTATATTAATTTTTTATTTATTATTTAACTATAAATTTTCACTTTATTTACAGAAATTGTTTTTTATCTTAAAAATTTTCTTTCTTGGTAGCAGACCTTTTTTTGTGTTTATTTTCTTATTAGTTAGTTTTCCTGTTTGTGGTAGTGATTGATTTTTTAACTTTATTATTTTAACCTAACTTTCTTATATTACTTTTTTTGAATTTATGTAAGTTTTTTTAAGTTAGATGGTTTTGTAAACTGTTGTACTTGGTTATTGATAATGCTATTAGAATATTGATAATTAGTATCAAAAGAAAAAAAATTAATTTAACAAAAAACGTTTCTTCGGCTGTAGCGGTAGTGTGGTTGAAGCAGTGAAACAAAAGTTTATAGCTGGAGTTAAAACTGAAAATCAAGTTGTAAGTTACAGCTGTCATCTGTTTAAAAGTTGTTTTTTAGTAATGGCTTTCAAAAGCTAGATAGAAGTTGATGCAGGAATCTGTAGGACTTATCCTTAGCAGATTTTTTTCTGTGTGCATTTTCTCAGAGAAAAAGTTAATTAAATATGTTGTTGCTTTGTAATACAATTGAAAATACAGCAGGACATTTTTTTATACGTCAATCTTTTACTAACAGATACAAAATACCTGTATAGATATCAGATACACACACACATACGTATCTGGTACAAGTGTACTTAGTGCAGCCCAGCACACATGGTAAGTACAAGTATTTGTTAACTTTGTACAGGTTTAAGTAGTTCAGAAAGTAAAATAATAATACAAAAATTTATTTTATTACCTATTTGAATCGAATTGTTTTCTTGTTGGGACTTATGGAGTGTAACAAAACTAAATCTTGTTTTGTGTGTACGGTCTCTGCAGTTTGATTACTAGCAGCTAAACCATTAAATAATTTCATTAAAGTGTTATTATTGTATTCTCTTTACATTACTGTTTTTATGGTTGTGAGTTAACATTTTTTCTTCTAATCAAGAATGATATTTTTCATGAAGAAGGTTTTTGTTTTTCTTTAAAACAAGTCAAATTGATTTTTATTAAATTGGTAATAAAATGTCAATTTGAATTTTTTCTTCCTGATTATTATGAAATGTCAAAGTGAGTAATTGATATTTTTACATCTAAAGTAATTTGTGAAAATGATTCTCTGCTTTTATGATTCTTAACACAGGAGTCGGGTTTTAATTTTATTTTTATTATTGACCTTCAAAAAATAATTTTAACGCACATATTACACGTGAGAATTTATTTTTAAAAAATTTATGACCAAATTGGCTGTTCCTTTGTTCTCTGTAAAACGTAACGTATTTTTTAATTGTTTTTGAAGATGAATTTTATCAGAAAATCTTTAATAAAGGAAAATAGTATGGATATGTATAATTGTAAAAATAATAAAAATAAATAAGCTGCAAAATTTCTTTTAATAGCTTTATGTAAGATGGCTAATTTTCTCAATAGTTAATATTTAAATATTTTATAAATTTACTATTATTAAATACAATAAACTTTTGTTTTATGTTTTCTATTAAAAATATAAACTTGTTCTTGAACTTAAACTGTACTAGAAGTTATAAAAGTATGAGTAGTTATTTAGTGGAATATATTTAATTAGTTGGTTTAATTAACTTAAACCATGTTTAATCATGTTTATCTTCAAACATGACAAAAATTAGGAATGGAGGGGAGTCTACTTTGCCAGAAGTATGAAAGGAGAATATTGTCAAGAGTATTTTACCAGGATTATATTGTGAAACAATTTCAGTTTGATTACTCATGTTTATATATCTTATTTCTATACTTACGCAATTTAATTTTTATTTAAAGAATACAGTTATTAAGTTTTTGTTATACAAAAATATGTTCCTTATATTGGGTTAAACTTATTAGCGTATCATTGTTTTTTATTCTTTTTATTTTGACCTTATACATTTTTTTAATTACATACTGTTCCAATAAGGAATTTCATATTTTGCTGCCAAATAACTGGATTTTATTTTTAAGGGTGAAATTCACTTACTAGATCAAATTCACAATCTAGAATTCCACCCTATTGTAGATTAAATATTTTTGTCATGGAAATTTTCATTCACAATGGAAATTTAACCCCTGTGGATGGAATAATAATTATTTACATTTAGTGTGCAGTACTACAAGCATTGCGTAATTAAGAGATTAGTTGTCAGTAAATTATAAATATTTTCTACATTAATGTATTGGTATTGGATGTTATCCACTTTTTATTTGCATTATTTATTTAATTAAAAAAAAAAAATAATGTCAAATTAATATTGTTTAATGACGTTTGAAGTTTTTATTGATTAATATTTATATTTTTAAGTATTATTTTAAATCACTGTGACATAATGAATCTTCTTTTTAAAATTCTTCCGTTTATTCAACTTTGTTTGAATATATTTATGTTATGGGTTTAATGAAACTGAATAAATTCAAGATTACCAAACAAAGGAAGATGAATCTTATCTAAAACATTTGGGTAAAAAAAAAAGACTTTCAAAATTTATGATCTGCTTGGATATATGAAAACTATCTGGAAAATTTTTGTTTAAATAAATATGTTTCATCTTAACTTTTGATGTAGTTTCATTGTTTTTAAGTTGGATAAAATAATATGTTATCAATAAAAATAAATAAAAGATCTCCGAGTACAATCCTGTTAGAGCTAATTTGGACTGAAATTTGGTTAGGTTCTTCAAAATTTAGTTAAGTAAGTTTAATTATGTTTATAGAATATACTGTCCAAGTTTTACAAGCATGTGTTCAAGCCATTTTCATGTACTCTTTATTTTGTTAGGGAGTAACATCTGGTGTGATTTACTTTTATACCAAACTAGCAGACCCGGCAATGCTTCGCTATTGCGAGATTGGAGTATATATATATATAGAGAGAGAGAGAGTTTAAGTGAACACAGTTGAAAATTTGATAAAAAAATTAAAAACTGAACATTATGGAACTTCACAAATTTTACCTTTCACTTATTCTCCTTCCCCTTTTCCCTTTTCAACTTCTCCCTTTCACCCTTGCTCCCTCATCCCTCTCACAGTTTCCTTTTTACCCTTTCCCGTTTTGCCCTTTTCTCTTTCCACGTTTTCCCCGTTTTCGATTTTCCCCTTTTTCCCTTTTGCCCGTGCGTAAATCATTAGTTTTTTGGTCTTTAGCGGACACACATACGAACATGCCTTTTTGTATATATATATATAGAATAAAAAATCTGTTTATATATTTGTTTGTTTGTTTCATAAATATCTCGACACCGGCCCCACCTAGCGGGTATAGTTTTTGCAAAAATATTTCTTTTCACGTAACTAATATTCATATTCTGAATATGAACCAAATCGGTCCATAAATATAATTTTTCTAAATATCTGAACCCCAGTGCCATCTAGTGGGTCCATTTTTGCAGAGATAATTCTTTCCATGTAAGTAATACGTATTCTGAATATGAGGCAAATCAGACCATATATACAATTTTTCGAAATATCTCAATGCCAGGGCCACCTAGCGGGTCCAAACAAATTCAGAAACCTTCCCTGGCATGCATCCAACCATTCCCCAAAGTTTGGATGAATGTAATGTTAGGAAGGTATAAGAGACATACAGACAGACAAACATTAATTTTTCTATATATATAGATATATAACTTCTCTTTGTCAGAAGAACTGTTCATTTTTGGTTATTTATGCTTTATATTTATGTTCTTTTAAATTCTTGTATGGTGAGGTTTTACCTTCAATAATTGGTTCAGTAAGAATTTATTAATCAGGTTATTTTTACTTGTATCTTTTTTGTGGGTTTCACTGGATTGCAGGATCATTGGGGGGGGGGGGGGATATGATGATGCGCCAATTCCCCAAATTGCACATGCAGTCTAGTCAAAATTTCAGAGGATTGCAAGTCCTCACTTGCAATCCTCTGAAATTTTGACAAGAACCTTTGCAACAATATATTGCACAATCAATAATGAACCTCTTTCTTCTTTGACATGACATTACTGACCAGAAAGACATAATTGCTAATAAGATTGGAGCACCATCTTTTCCACTATCGGTATCCGTTCGTGCCAGTCCACTTACGTTCATATGTGAACTGTTAGGACAAAAGTCTGATTTATATTTGACTGACTCTTGTTGATTTCATTAAACTTTAAGTAGTTGGTGGATTAGATTTTTCCTGTTAGTGTATTCCACTTTAAATTTTCTTTTTTTGTAGGAAATAGTGTTCCTTATTTGTATTATTATTAATAATGTTAATTTCAGCAACAAAAAAAAACAGTTACGATAAATTAGTGTCACTGATTAATTGTAATGTTAAAACCACTGTTAAGAACCAGTTTTCAAATTTTAATTACTTACTCCCAAATATTATCTGAATATCATAATGAATTGTGGTGTAAAATACTATTTGATGAACTGTTGTAAAATATTTATAATGTTTAAAAGTTTAATGCCTGACAGTGTAGCTTTTTTTCCAATTTAATTTCAACCTTTTTGAGTATGATTTCTAATTGATTAGGTATTTCATAGGATGGCTAGAATTGTAAACATCTGATTGATGACAGGATTTTTTAAATATCCTGTTAAAAAAAAAATGTTACATTATTAAACTTTATTTTAGATCTGTTTTCCCATAAATTCAGAAATTTTGACTCTATATCAGTTGATTACTCATTTCATTAATTGGAGTTATTAATTTGATGAAGAAAGAATTATTCAACATTTGTTTGTCTCTAGTTGACATTTACATGTTTCTATAACTGTCCTGTGGCCTTGTTTTTTAATGTCAGTGATTATGCAAATATTCTTTTTGGATTATTATTTTCTGATTTCAGTGTTATTTTTTTTTTTTTTGTGAAATTAAAGGATTCACTTCAACCAGTAATACCGAAGAAGAATGCTTAATTCCCAACATTTGAGTATAATCAATCTCTATGAATTATAAAGCTCGTTAAGATTTGTTAGATTCAAAGCTCATTGAAATTCATCAAAACTAAATTGTTTCATTATTAGTGTCCACTATTCATGTTTTGATTCCAGTAAAGCAAGCTCCCCAGATATTAAACTTAAGATATTCTGTTTCTAGACAATCTTTTTCTTTTTAGTTAATGGTGATAATAAAATTAACGACAGTATTTATAAAAAGTAAGTGTTCAAATTCCTCATAATATGATTGATGGATTGCATCATCTGTTATCAATCCAGTTTGTGAAAAAAGCATTTTATTCAGTAATCATATTTCCTTATGAATTCAAAATTTTTATTGTAAGAAACTTGTGTAAATATAATTTCAGAATTAATAGCTATTATCTTACCATTCTGAAGGAAAATTGGCAAATTGTTCATGAACTATTTTATTTTTTTTAACATCTTTTTAGGAATCTAAAAAAAATATGTTCTTAGTTAAAAATCAGAGACTTAATAAGTGGCAATATTTCACTTATGTAACATAAATAACATACCGTTTTGTGCTAGATAATTTTTAAGTTATGAATTTTATTAGTCTCGTGTGATTCTGAACAGAGTAGCTGTAATTAGAAAGAAGTTCTGGTAGATAATGGATTAATAATAATAGTTTTTAAACCTGTAAACTAATCTTTACCTAAATTTGGAATAACTAAGCTGTTTTGCTTGGATTCAGGTTGTCAGGTTAAGTGTATACTAGAGTTTTTCTTTGCAATTATATTTCTGACTTTTGTAGTTATCTTCACTTTTATATTTTTTATTTCTACGTGTTGCTGTAAAATATTTAAAAAAATTATTTTTGAACTTCTGTCTTGAAAAAAAAGTTGTTTATTTTTATGTATACCTATATTTTTATAAATGTATTAACTGACAGCATAAGTTTTTTGTATTTTCACAATTAATGGTTGTTTTGTGGAATTTATATACTTTAATTGCATTTTGTTACTGATTTATATTTTATAAAATTAAAAAGTAAATTTATATTTTAATAATTTTATTATACTGTTTCTTTTTAATTACTATCCAAATTGTTTTAGGTCGAAGATAGTCTGGATAACGAATAAATCCAGAACTTTATCTAACGTGTGAATTATGTTCTTGCTTTACTGAAACATTTTGGAACTCATTACATTGGTAATTTTTAGTTTACTCAGTTTCTTTTACCTTTTCAAATTAAAAGGTCAAAATTTTTTTTAGAAGCGTTTTTGTTTTATTTTATTTTTAACTAGATACAAAAGAAAAAATATTTTGTATTAAGTATTTTATTAGGCCACTTAATCTGCATTGCAGGTTGTCATAGTCCATTACCTTATAGTAAGTATGTTAATTTCAACTATTTATGTTTAAGTTTGGTTATTAATTAATTTCTTTTTCACGTAATGAAGTGGAATGCCATTAGTGTTAATTTAATTAAATTATACAGGTTTAAAACCTTAATTTAATTATTTCTATTAATTCCTAATCGGTCATATGAGACAGACTGTTAATGATATGATATTAATTGTTTTACTAATGCTAATTATTGTTTATTTATTTTTTGTTTTTAACTTTACTAAATCCTTTATTTCATTTAAGTATTAATTTAATTCCTTTCATTAGATTTTTTTTTAATATTTGATTAGGAGCAGTGTGATAATAAAATTTGTCATAATAGCCAATATCATGCAGATTGAGTAATCCCTTAATTAGCTCTATGTATTCAAATGTTCAGAGAACACATACTTTCTTTTGACATTTAGAGATATGAGTTAGTAGTTTTTAGTGTAATAGAGTTTTCTGATCCTTTTCATGAAGGGATTAGCTGTTTTTAGGTATTAATGGAAAAAATTATGAAAAATATTCATCTTTTATATGTAAAAAAGAGGAAAAATATTTACTAAAAGAAGTCTTTTAGAATTTATTGTAAAAGAAGTATTTTGTTTCAAGTGTCTCACATCTTGTAGTCGTGCTTTCTGAACATAAGTGAATCTTGTTCACTCACTAATCACATTGTCATTTGTTGAGAATTTTTTGGCAATGTAGTGCTCAGTAACCACCAATTCCAAAGTATTCTGTAACAAATTTCTGGTGATGGTCTAAGAGAAAAATCTGACACTAAGAAAAACGATTGTTTATAACAGGAAATCCAGTCTAGCAGCTGTATTACCATTTTATATCATTAACACATTCTCAATGTGTACTAATGAAAACTTTTTCTTTGTTTTAAATTTTGTTATTCTGATTAATGTGATAAGATTTTTTTTCAATTAAAAATTATTCTTTCTTTTTTTTTGACCTATTCATTTAACAAAATGAAAAATTTAGATTTTTACATGAAAAAGTTTTAAAAATTGTGGCCTACTGTAAAACTGATATTTTTTAATTAATGTCCTAAGAAGAATAAGGTTTATTTTCATAATCATAATTAATATACAATTGGGATAAGTAAACCCCAGTGTTGAAGGTCTCTTCAAAAACTATCTGACTATAGGCCGTAAAAGAAAATAGCTTATCCTATAGTCTTTGAATCTTATCTCTTTTAAAGTAACTCGATACACTTAATATAATAACTCTTTTATTGCTGGAAATTATTTTCTCAGTCCTCTTTGGGGAAGACTACCAGCTATGCTGTTATCTTCATGTCCTCTTGACTGTCAAATCAGGACCTTTTTCACCAGCTTCTTCAGTTTGTGGAATAGTCAGAAAACACAAGGACCCATATCTAGGGAGTAAAGAGCTTGACAAATCTTAGGAATTCTATGCTTGACCAAGAAATCCTGTATCAGACATTTTGCCAAACAGGCAGATGTGTTATTGTTATTCATCTGATGTGTTATTGTTATTTTGTTATTCAGTTTACATGATTTCCACAAGTCTAGGCCCTTGTACTGAACTTTATCATGAAGGGGGTAGAGAACCTCAAATAGTTCTGTTTGTTGACAGTTTGGCCTCGTGATGTATAATTGTGATACAGAACTTTTTGTGGTTGAAAAAAATAGTTAGCATCACATTCTTTTGTCTTGCATTCTTTGGTTCTGGGGTTAATGATGATTTCCAGTGTAGTGACTAAGCTTAGTTATCTGAGTAGTATTTGTACAAGCTGATCATCAGTTATGAAGATGCTAAGGAAGTTTGGATCACTGGTGTATTACAGCATATCCTGTGACATCAAAACGAGTCTTTCTGATTAAGCAAAAGAACCTTTGGCACAAATTTTGTAACTTCTATATATGTCAAAAACATACTTAACCATCACTAATCCTAATATCATTAATAATTTTCTAAAATGGCCAGCCATTGATTTTCCATTATCAAACTGTGGATGTTGTTAATGACATTTGGAGTTGGGTTTATTGAAGACCTGCTGATGTACTGGTCACGCTTAGTTGAAGTTTAGTAATTTTAAAAATGGTTTCTAACATCTTTTAATTTTTGTAAACTGATAAATATTCTGGATTGCAATAGCAGAAGAAGCAAGCTAACCAGAGTACTAAAAATCTATTACACATTTGTGAAAGTGTAGTCATTATTAGCTCCTGCCTTTTATTATTTTAACAATAAGTTTTTTCATAATATATAAAATATTTTTCTTAAGCTAAAAATGGTAAATTTGAAAAAAATACTGAAAAATGCCTGGTAGTGGATCCAAAATATAGTATTATTACAGAATTAGAAGGAATTAAAAAAAAAAATGCTGACTTCCAAAATAATTAACTTAAAAAAACTGATAATGATAAGCATTAACAATAGTAAATAAAGCTACCTCTAACTTTAAATACCATTTAAATGTAAAAAAAAAAGAAATGGTTCAGACTTCCAAAATAATTAACTTAAAAACTGATAAAATACATTAGAAATATAATAATAAATTTATTCTTAGAAAATAAATAATTAAATAAAAATTAACATATATAATAAGAGCACCTGTTGTGTTCTTCTTCCGTATATGTATCAAAAGAGTGAGAGTTAATTCTCAGCAGTGAGTGAAATTTTATATAAATAAAGTACGTTTGAAAAGTAGCTATACATTTTTCATGCACTAATACAAAAATATGTAACTTTGACTTACCTTACAATAGTTGTTGGAGATGGTCCCAGTGAACATCCAGACATGTCTGCATGCTTTTCTTCTTTAAAGACTTCAAGAGAAAGAGAAGAGAACAGAAAGAGAAGTTATTCATGTGGCTTGTTCTTGGTGAAATCACAAATAGCAGTGTAAAATTGTTGGATGCTGTGAGGGTTTCCTCGATAAAAATTACTTTTTCTATAACTCCAGAAGTAAAAATCTGGCAAGTCTGCAGACCAACCAAATGCTCTTAGAAATCATTCAATCTCCAAAAACCTTTTGCAGTAACTTCATTAATTGCTTGGCTGAATGCTTAATCACACAGTCTTGTTGAAATCAAACATTTTTTATTTTTCCTCTGTTAGCTCTTCCATGAACCGGTGACCAATTTCACAATGACCTGAATTTATTGTTTCTGGGAAGAATATTGGGCTGACTATTCTTCTTCAGGATATTGCAGTTCACATCCCAATCTAATGGTCATGTAGAGGAATTTCATGTACAGCATGTGAATTGTTACCAGACTGTAATTGTGAGTTGTGTGTTTACATACTCTGATAAATGGAACCATGGTTCATCAATATAGAAAACTTAGTCCAAATTGTCTGCTAGAAACTGTTGAAACCATTCATTGTATTGAATTTGCTTTCCACAGTCTGTGGCCAATATCTTGAATCGCTTTCACTTTATACAGGATGAGACTGAGCTTCTTGTGGAATGTCTTGTGTGTAGTTGCAACCCCAATTTTTTTTTGTCGGGCCAAATTTGTAAGGGCTTGTTGGGTTACATTACAGCTGATACATCTTGCAGTTTTCTTCACAAAGTACTGATGATCTACTGCTCCATTCAAAGTCCTTTACTAAACCATCTCCCTAAATTTCTTGATTAGCACTATTAAAACTGTGTTGATTAAGAACTGGTCTCCCTGGAATTCTAATGGAAAACTGGTCTTTCACTGTCTGTGCACGCATTGTGCACAGACGTATTCAACAAGAGATATTCGTTGTTTTAAAGTTAATAATGGGTCTAAGTGCATACGGAAAGACACAGTTTCGATTGTTCAAAGGCAACAAATAACCTATGAACAACAAAGAATTAAGACACACCTTCTTGTCTCAAGGTCACCAGCCTGACAGGCTTGTGAAAGCAATCTACACACAGTGTAGAATTATTTGCCTTTACAGAAATCATTATTCACCGCACACAGGACAAAATCTGTCAACATGTAACTGTGCTTTTTGGTGTAGTTCCTTTAGAATCCAGTGTATAATTAAAAAACATTGACAACAATTTTTTTTAATTGTAAATAATAATATATCACTAAATTTATTCATTCTTTTATTTTCTACTTTAATAGAGGGATTATTTACCTTTTAGTGCTTAGTAAATCTGGAAAAATTAAACCAGTTTAATTTTAGCCTCAATTTGAAATCAGCATATGGTTTTTCACTTTTATTTATAGTTAAAAAGTCATCATTGTATTAACTACTATTCTTTTGAATTCTCAGCCAGCTGATACATCAGTGATTATGCTTTATTATTCATTAATTTTTTAGATTAGTATACTGTTGGATTAGTAGTTTGTCTGGTCTATTGTCTAAATATTTAACTTAAGTAAATAATTGGTTCATTAAAGGATCTACGTTTGATTTGTGGTGCAGGTGAGGCATGTTGTCATCCTTTTTTGTTCTTGTCTAGGTGAAGTATATAAATTCTTTATCGTAAAGTACTGTTTTTTTTCTTTTCTTTTTAGTGTAAAGTTATCTTCGTTCATAATTACATGACCTGTTAATTTCAGTGAATTAAATTTCTGTCGTTTCAAAATGAGTTTATAATGAATTAGTGCAAAAGCATAAACATGTATTTTTTGTTCAATAGTTTGGTGAATCTCTGTGTGTGTATGAGATTAATTTGCATATCTTTTTACACCTGCAGATTGATCTCTTACCATTAAAGTACATTTTTTAATCTAAAGTACCATTATTATCTGTTCAATATATGATTTATGTTGTTAAAAACTGCAGTTGTGCATATGTTGACTACTTCGAAAGTTACACAACTTGATGTCATATTAAAATAATATTTCCAAACTTAATGTTTAAGTTTACATGCATTATGATAGCACACTTTGTACTTTACATTATAAACTTACATTTATTTAACATGTCACTATATTACAGTCGCATTAGGTTATCTTGTTTACTGTTCATAATGATGTAAAACATTCCTCTATGTTGGATAGCTCTTAGGCTGAATATAATGCATGTGATGAGGTTATTGTATTATTTAAATTATAATTTTATCTTGTAAAATTTTATTTTAATTGAACATCCTTTTTTTAGGTAAATTTGAATGTTATTTTTTGAAAATATTGTTTATAATTAATTATCATGGTTAAAAATGGTAGTCATAGGAGTCTTTGATATAATCTGAAATTGGCATTACCAGGAAAACATAAAAAATAAAAATTTAAGTTGCTTGCATTTGAAAAGTTTCAATCTTTGATTAGTTTTGATAATATTTTTGGATTATTGTTAAAATTTGAGATAAATAAACATAATGATTAGAGCATAATTGATGTAATTGCCAATTCTATTTTGTAAGGAATATTCATTATAGATGATTTGTAACATGCGGATATTAGGTCATTTTATTAATGTTAGCTTATCTTATTAATGTTAATTGATCAGAAATGATTCTTTGTTTAAGGTATAGTAAACATAAGCCATTCCGTAGGTGTTTATATGTTTTAATTTTAAGTTATGACTACCAAAAGATTTTTTCCAAACTTATACTCCCAAGTGCATGGTAAGGGCAACATTGTATTTCTAAAAATTAAATTTTTGGGAAAAATTTAAATTTATAAATGTAATTGTGCTTGAAAATTAAAATATTTTTATGAATTTATAATTGACAAAAACACTTTTTTAACTTTAGGTATAAATAAACTTAATAGTAAAATAAAACCTGTTAATTTAATTTTTATTGAATTTATAAAACAAATTCTTTTAGTTTATTTAATGAGAAAATTGAAGCTTATATTGATTGTTTGGTTTAAATTAGCAAAATTATTTTTTTTTATTATTTTTTAATGAATAAATTAGAGTATAATGTACCTTTGTAATATAATAATGTTAAAACATTTTTTTAAATGTCGAGTGCCACCTAGTTGTTTAAAGGACCTTCCCTGGTTGGTACTAGTTGTTTTTCTGTGTGCTTCAGAGCTTCGTTAAAAACTGTTTGTAAGAAGATAATATTTACATAGAGATAACTTTTAGATTTCTTCTCAAAATTCATATGATACACAGTACATTTGTCTGTCACTTAGGAAGAAATGAAATATATTTTTGAAAGATTAAAAGGTAATCATGTGTTATTCATTTATATTTATGTAATGATTTTAATATTTCAGAATTCTCTGTACAAATCATCTTCCTACAAAATATCTATTGCTCCATTCTTTACATTATTTGCCCAAAATTACATTGTCATCAATCACCCCATTCTCTTTAATGTTCTAAAAAATAATTAACAAAATAACACCTCTGTAAGCTATTAAATAGAATCCTTTTTCCAATTGAATTTTTGGAGCTTATAATATTTAATGGGCTTTACATGTATTTTATATGTATTGAATCACATCTAAAAGTTTGAAAAGAGTATTGTTACAACCAAATCCATTAAGAAATGATAGAAACTAAAAGACGTTGCATTTTTTTTTTTTAGATAAT
Source organism: Lycorma delicatula (assembly GCF_047948215.1). Lineage (NCBI taxonomy): Eukaryota > Metazoa > Arthropoda > Insecta > Hemiptera > Fulgoridae > Lycorma > Lycorma delicatula. The sequence continues at coordinate 159,752,434 of NC_134459.1, read as the reverse complement.
CACTACCGATGTAACATTACAGAATGCAAAGTGTAAATAATGATTCGCCTTAATGTTTTATAATTTATATGTAGACTTTTCAATGCCTTAATACCAGTTTCTAATTCCATCATTTAAAATTTAATAAAAAATATTGATTTAAAAAAAAATATTAATCAAATGACTTGAAGAAGATGACAGATACCTCTTATTTAATGTGTAAAAAAATTAAAATTTATGAAGTAGTGATGATTATAAAAACATTCATGATCAGAAGTAATTTACTGTGTATAAAGCAGGATAATTAAAATTAATTTTTTATTATATTATTATTTGATCTTTATTGTAGCATTGTTTTATGTACGCAGTAAATATTTTGAAATAAATTCTGTTTTATTACAATGATCAATATATGTAGTATTGTTTATAATTTTTGATATAATTATATATAGGCTATACCTCTTTATAATAATTTTTGGTTAGTAATTTTTGTGTAACCATACAGTTAATTATAATCTTTATTTATTATTACAACTAATTAATTTTTAATAAGTATTTTTTCTGTTTTTTGTTTACATTTGTTAATGTAGTTGGTTTCATTTTTTTGAAAGAGTTTTTTGAGTTATTTGAAAAATTATTACTGTTGATCAATGCTAATATTTAATTAGTTTACAGTTTTTTCTGATTTAAGTTTTTTTTGTTTTTTGATTTCTTAATTTTAGTTATGATTGGAGTTTTTACTTTAGTTAACAGAATGTTTACTAATAATGCTTGAGTGTTGTAACGTATATCTTTTTGTATTCAGATAAACAGAATTACCATCTGTTCAGCTGTAACAGTATTGAGAAAGGCAAGAGTTTGAATGAATTTCTTCTATTCACTGCACAATTATATTTTTTTAGTAACATCAATTTTATAATACAGCTTTGCAAATTTAGTAACTGATTATGTTTAAAATTCTTTGAATTTTTTGTTTTATAGGTGATCAAAACTTTTTTTTATGCTATTTTTGAAATAAAAACATTTGCGTAGTAGCATTTCTTTTTTATGTTATATTTGCACAGCAAATAACATAAAAACAGCACTGCTTTACTTAGATGCTGCAATGCATACATCTTATTTATTTTGTATATTAATTAATTAATTGAATGAAGCAGTACTAGCTATAGAAGAAATTATAGAAAATCAAATGGAGAAATAAGAAGAGTAAAGAATGAAAGAGGTATTAGAAAAAAATATATTGAAAGTAAATAAAAAAAGGAAGTCTGTATTAATTTGGAGATGTTTTGACGAAGGTTACAAAAAAAGGTGGATGAAGTGGTGGACAAGTGACATCAACAAAGATAATGAAGGTTGCACAGACAAAGAGAGGAAGAGAACTGACTGATACATGTCTTAAAGACAGTTATTAAAAAGAAGTTTTAGTATTCAGACACTTTATTTGAATATAATTGGGAACTGGAAAAAAGTCTGATATGATTGTCTATGAAATTTGAGAGTCTTGACTGTCATGGTGTAATAACAAGTATGTTCGCATTGATCACTTTTCTTGCCACTGTATAATTAAGAACAACTGATGTGAAAGCACGAAAAGGAAATATCGAAATAATTTAAATAAATAAAAATTTACATAAAAATAATGAACATACATAAAGAATTATGGCTAACTATTTTGTTAAGAATGGTTTTAGGGTTTCGTTAAAACCTTGGTAGTGAAATTTATCTGTTACGCAGAAGTTTATGCTGGACCTCTTGGTCTAAAAATTGCAAAACTTTAAAAAATATATTTTTATTAAATCTTTTTTTTAGTTTCACTTCTCTGCTCTGTCTGGAATTCTTGCCATTGTATTGTGAGCTCTGAGTTCAAATCTTTATCATATTTCAAACCATGTTACGAATTAAAAAGAAGTTATCTGTTATGTCAAATGTAAAATTTTATTCTAAACGTTATAAACACAAGTATATCACATTTTGTGTTATTTAACATTATTTACTATTTCAAGATTGTCTGAGATAAAAGTACATCAGAAAAGTTTGTTTATTTTTTTCTTTTAATTAGCTCAGAAAATTTTGAAACAGTATGCTGTCTTAAAAAATATTACTTACAATGGTTTCCTATTAGGAAAAATAAATTGTAGAATTCATAAAAATCTTTTAGGAAAATTCTTTGTTGTGCTTAATAAATCATTTTAGTAACAAAAAGCTTTTTCTAGGTTAGTTCTCAGTAGTAATTAAAAGTAAAGTAAGTAAAGTGATATGGCCGGATGGTGATATTATCATTAGTTACAGAATGTTGAGTTTGATTTATCTGGATGTGGGCAGATAAATAATGTGCCAGACAAGGATGTTTGAAAAATACAGAAGTAAATAAAGTATATCATTAAAAAAAAACATCTTGACAATTAGATGCAGATTGCTTGCTTGTTACTAAACACAAGCTTAACACAGTTAACTCATAAACACAATTTGCTTAAGACTGCTGATTATGCCAAAGATTTTTTTTAGAAGTATGTTTTTCAAATTTTACTCATTTTTAGCTTTTAGAAGCATCACTTTCATTAGTATTAAATCACAATTTTACTTTTTTCAGCTTAAAATATCTGTTTACAATTCATATATATTTCTGTTCAATTAGTTGTTTTCTTTTAATGAAATTATTGTTTTATTTAATTTATGTAAATTTAATTACGTATATTCTGCCATGAATAGATTTATTATTATTGATTATTTATCTATGATGTATTTGTGCAATCAATTTATCTTCAGGGCTGCTTCTAGTTTCTGTTATTTGAAGAGGTTCCTGTGTTGTAGGTTTTCTTCCAGATTTATGAGTTGGAATATGAGAATTAATGTGAAATATTGAACAAAAATGGGCTAGTTTTTGCTGTTGCTTTAGTCTCAGCTCTACTGGCAAATTCTTTATTATTGTATCAGTTTTCTTTTGTTAATTTATATGTGTGCAATGGAAAAGATCTGCTTTGTATTCCATAATTTTTAATATGTATTGGCAATCCTGCCTAGTCTTAATATAATTGCTAAGTGTAAAAATTATAAGTATCAAATCTCTAATGTTTAATTATTTTTAATGTTACTTTTTCTTTTATGTTTTCCCTGTCAATGGATTATTTTTTGTTTTCTAGATTGTTTATTTATGTTATTTTCTTAGAAAATTTTTTTTTAGAATTCTTTGGTATTACTTCTTAAAAAATTTAATCGGTTTTTAAGAATTTTTTTGATAATTAATACACAGAGTATGTATTATGTTTATTATAATCATGATTTTTCAACTTAATAAATTTTTAACTTTTTTTTCATTTGTATACAATATATTTGTTATTAATCTCAATGCTGTGCTGTTAATAATAGTTTATTAAAAAAAATATTTTTGTTGTCTTTCTTATTATTTATTTAATTTTTAAAAACTTGCTGTAAATTTTTAATCAAAATTATTTATTTTTTCAAATTCTTTACTGTATTACTTAAATATGTTTGTTTATTTTTAGATCATCCTGTGCATGCTCCTGCAAATGAGGGAGATCCGTGGAAATGTGATAATCCACCACCAAAAGGATACCTAATTAAATCGAAGAAAGGAGTTTTTGAAGTCTTCAAAGATCAAGAGTCTTTGGATAATAATAGGCCAATCAATTATCCTTATCCAAAACTTGAACAATTTGTGACAGATATGTCTCGTCTTTGTATAATGATTGCTGATGGACCATTGTTAGTATTTTTATCTGTTACTTTTAATGTTACTAAGGATTATTGTGTAAAGTCACCATTGTTAGGCCACAGTAAGCTTTATATGACATTTATCTTTCACAATAGTCGAAGTAAATTTTATTTTATTAAACTAAAAAAAAATACTTTCGTCTAACTTCCTTTTAACTAGTAATGTTAGAAAGTTTGGAGTGATTTCATTTTTTATGCTTGATAAGGTTCACAGCACAAAAATAATTCACATTATTCTCATATGTAGGGTATGTGTATAAGAAACTCTGCGATTGCATACTGTTATATTTGGATAAAATACTGTATTAGTGTTAAATAAGTCGTTTCTTTATAACTAAAACTTTGGCAAAGTGAAACTACTGTTCACAGTTGCATATTTGTGAGTGATGTATGAATTTTTTAATTGTGATTGATTACTAAGGAAAGGAACAGTTAACTACTAATCAGTCACAAGAAATGCTTTACTTATTATTCCAAGGTTTCTGCTTACAACAGTTAATTACTAAGTATCGATTAGTTACTAGGCTCAAATATAGTAACTAGTTATGTTATTATTTGAATTATCATACAGGTCAAATATGAGCTCTACATGAATGAAACTTGGGATTCTACTTCATAATTTTATTTCAAATTTTATTATTGCAAGTTATTAATTGTTCATTTCATAAAAGTTTAAATCTTTTCTGTTTGAGGTAATAATTTCTATTTATGTTAGTTGGAAGCTGATTAATAAAATTAAAAAAAGATCTTACGCAAAATTCTGCACAAGAAGGTGTGACCAACTTTTCATTAATTTAATTTGGTTTTAATATGTAAATATATTTTTAATTTGATTTATTGCTTACAATAGACATTGCAAATAAAGAAATGTCAATGTTCCGACTTGCAGTATCATAATGAACTGTGCTTCCAACTTGCCCCACTCAGATTTTTTCAACTTTAATTTGAATGTAACTCAAGAATGACTCGACCAATCTTCATCAAAGTTTTACATGCATTACTATAGCATATCTAAATTTCAATGAAATTGATGTAGCAGTTTTGGAGAATATCCAGCCACAAAATTTTATACATAGGCATACATATATTTCTGAAAATTCAAATATTTCATCAACATACTGACCATTGCGCCAATTAAGCTCAGAAACCTAAAACTTAACCACCAAACACAGTAAGAGAAAAACCTAAAAAAACATACCCATAGTTGACTTTTGTGGGAAAGGTTAAATTGTAAAATACATGAGATTTTTCTCTTGTCCTCCTTATTAATATTTTTATAAAATTTGTAAGAACCAAAAGAGAGTTTAAATAAAATCAAGATATTTACCTCATTCACAGGTTTGGGAAATTCAGTACTTATAGGGGAGATCACCCACCTATCCTGCATTATTTTCCAGTTGCAGAATAACTGGAATGATAAGTTATAAAATTAATTTTTGGTGGCTTAAGCTGTTTCTTTAATCTAAAATCACAAATAAAGTCCCTTCAAAGTTCATGAGTAAATTGTTCTTTTCCTTAATGATGTACAAAGATTGGAATCTGATAAATTGAAGATGTTAGTTAAAAAGTAAAATGCTGCTGATTAAAGTTATATATATATATAAATTAAACAGTGTTAAGGGAAGTTTGCTTGAAATTGATATCTATATGCTGCAGGCAAAAATGACTCAATTTTTTACTCTAATTAGAGAAAAACCCATTATCTAAACTCATTTTTCTGGTTAGCTGAAGACCAAAGTATGTTTTATTATTAGTTATTTTATTATGTTGGAAAATTTATATTTATGTGATTGATTTTCTATGATGGTCTTAAATGTAATGAAGTGATTACTCTGCTGAATGAAAATCTGCTTGATCGTTAGCAGTATTTCTGGTAAACCCATGTACACACTAAGCTACCTACTGCTTGATATGAAATATAGGTTTGTTTCCATGTGACTGTACGATTGTGGTAGCTTCATCACTGATATGATCATTTGTATTATTTTGCTCAATCTTATTAAACTGTTATTAACTGCTATGGTTGTGTTAGCCACCAAAAGTGTCATCAGCAAGCAGTGGATTCAGATGATTATGGCAACTTCATGATTCATCAAAATTAGTTGATTAGTGTTCAACTTTGGCATTATGTTCTTCCTGCAATTCCAGTTTATAGGTTGCTATTTTCTGAGATGTTCCAGGTGTTGTATAATCATCAGTTTATAAGGAATCAATTTATTGATTTACTCAGGATCAATAAATTTTTTAGTGAAAGTTTACAGAATTTTTGTATGCTTCTTTTTTTGTATTCCATGCCATTTTAAAGTATATATTATAAGTTTAGAAAGTAAAGAATTAATGGTATTCATGTTCCCGCTGACATCTTTAGCATATTGATTTATGGATTTTTTCCTTTAGGTTGTGGCTTAAAAACCATGGCAAGGATGGTATTTTTTATAACTTAATCCACTGTTGTAGGTTTTAATCAGGACTGGAATTCAGCTGTAAAAATTCTTCAAATCCCTGCTGTCTAAGCTCAGAAAAGACTGGGGTAATGGACATTTTAAAAGACTAAACAAAGTTTAATTATGTTGCTTAGTAATTCATTTTATAAGAAATTAACTATGCATGTATGGGGTTCAGGACTTGTTTTACTTTATGCTTGGATTGTTTTTCTTATGTGTGGAATCTTTCTTATGTAATACATAAAATTTGCATATATTTGACCATAATAAAAACATTAATAAGTATTTTTAACTCTTAAAATAAAATTGTTTTTAATAAAGTTACTCTTTCTTAATTTGTGTCAATTGATCAAATCAGAGATTATACTGTACGATAGAATTTTTAACAATCAACCTTATTAATTTTTTTTTTGTATCGTATTTAGTAGGGTTAGATCCTGATGTATCATTAAATCAGTCTAGATGATTGTTTGGTGGAATTTATGTTTATCATTCTGAAAAGTTGATTAACTCATCTGCACTGGCTGTTTTGGTTTTATGAATACTATTCATATTTGGTGGCTGCTCTTATTAGGCTTTTTGGCCAACCTAATTTGGCATAATTCTCATACTTTGCTTTGCATCTTATTGATTTGCTGATTCTAAATTGGTTGTTTTTTGAGATAGTCGGTATATAAAAAGAGACTAGGAATGAATCCTAAGCTCCTTAATATATATTTCCTTGGTGGCCTAATGTTCTGTAGTTGTTAACCAATCTTCTGCTGGGTTGTTCAGCTTAGTTTTGCAGTGGTGAAAGACAAGACATAAATAAAAAAATTAAAAAACAACATTTGCATATTTGCACCGATAAGTTTATATCCTATAAAAAGTTTAACCTTGCTTGGTAATCATAAGAGCCAACATCACCAAAAAAAGTGGTAGAACGTAGGGCAGAAAACAGAGTTTTTAATATGAGGCCCATTATTTGTGTCAATTAACAGAAAAATGTTTTTTTTTTGTTTTTTTTTTATTAAAATTTTTAGATTTTATTTTTTGTGTATCAACATTATTTTTTGTTTTTTATTCAGGAAATCCTTTTGTTACCGTCGCCTTTGCTACCTTTCATCAAAATTCCAACTTCATGTGTTATTAAATGAAATGAAAGAAAATGCTTTACAAAAAGCTGTACCACATCGTGATTTCTATAATATACGTAAGGTAAATATTATAATTGACATAATTTGTAAATTTATTAATATAAGTTATTTATAGATTATGTCAATTAAATAAAGTATAATATTTGTAAAAATATTACTTTAAAGTAAAAAATTAAAGCTCAAAGAATCTTAAAAACAGTTGCTTTTATGATTCTTTGAGCTTTTGTCTTTTATTAATAGTGGAACTTTGAATTCAGGAGCATTCTCGAGCTCTGCAAAATTTACTCTTCAGCCTCTCTGCTGGGAGTTTTATTTCATGTTAAGGTATATATTGTGTTAATGTTTAAATCATTAAACGTAATTGTTTACCTTTTTTGCTTAATATAAAAGCTTAGCAATTTGTATCTGATGTAGAAAGTAAATAATAACAAAAAAAATGTTACTCTTGGGAGTTTGGAGTTTTGCCATTAAAATGAATGATGCTGCCAAATGTTTTTAGTTTATTTTTTGTATTAGCTTTACATTCAAGAAGTTTATTTACCAAGATAAAATAATTATAATTTATTGTGAATATAATGACAGCATGTTATGTTACTGTCATTTTAGAAATATAGTCTTTAGTTATTACACAGCAACTGTTAATAAATGTGATCATCTGTTCTTTTGATTTCAAACAGCTGTTTTTAATGAATTTTAATGCTGTGTTTTAAGAAAACAATGCATTTTATAAAAATATTAGTATAATTTTGTCAGAAGCTTGCCATTCTATTAAAAACATTTCTATCCCAATGTGTTATCTTATCAGCAGCTGTTAAATAGATAAATAATTATAGTTTTCAGTAGTTCTAATTATTTTTGTTTGATTTAAATTTTTAGGCAATAATTTCTTTATTCAAGCTATCAGGAACTGTGGTTAATCTTGTATTAATTGATGTTTAAGAAATGATTTAACAGTTCCATCCTTTTTGTTTATTTAGTGGTCATTTTTGCCATTAGTCAACAAATTATGCCAACACCTTGCAGTGAAATTTCACTTCATTGTTGGTTGCAATTTCTAGGGTGAATTCTTTTCATATTGTAAGTCGTTTTAGTTATATTCGATGATTATTTTCTTTATTTTATCTGAGTAAATATTACATGTAGTCGAGTTGGAAAATAAATATCTTGGAAATGCTATAGATATTTATTAATTATTCATAAAACTTAAGCACATTAGGTTTAGCTTTAAAAAATTTTTCACACCCTTAATTTTCTTATATGTATAAAAAAAAAGCTGATAACACAGTTGTAGGACTTTCCCGCCATGCTGTTTTTTTCTGATGTACGGGTTACACGCATAATTTAATTAAAAATATTTATAATTTTATTTAAATATAATATGTTTGTTTATTTAATTCAGTGATTCTAATTAATGCGCATGCGCATACTGTATTTCATTCGTGCGGGTGTGGTGGTACTAGTATCCACATTAAATACTTTTTTACACTTTTAATATTATTCATTTATTTAATTGTACCATTCACCTTGACGTTACAAAATAGCAGACAACTACAGTAGATGTTCATCAGTGTTACACTAACACGCCTTGTGGTGTGAGGGAATACTAATTATGCACTTATACCCACTTAGCCATTAGTTTATTTAGAGAATTTTTTTGGATGGGGTAAATTTTTCAAAAATTCTTTTTTTGAAATATTATTATTTTTTAATTGTTAACAAATATGCCTAAGAAAATAAGACCTTAATTAGGTGAAATCTCAAGATAATGAGGGTGACCTTGGTATACAGCCTTACTCCTTGATATTTTAAGTTGAAAATTTAATGGTATCAGTGCCCCACATAAAGAAGTAATCTGACAAAGTTTGGTCAAAATCTATGGAAATTAAGGTGATTTAGGGTGCGACACCTAACACTGAACATACACGTACATAAGAATATCCAGAAAATTTTGGCATTTGGTTTTGAAAATTTGCATTTGGTGTCAAAACTTAAAGATCCGATGAAAACCGCATATACCCAAATTGGATCAATTACCATACTTTGCCTTCTAGAGCTATAGCTCTGCTATAGGTGGAAAAGTAAAAATGAAAAGACACTGTTGTAGAGCTCTGATTCTGAAGTTTTATTTTGATTATAACTTATCAATTCCATTAACAAATTGTTTTAAAATTTTTAAGCTAACCTTGAATTGTTAAATTTGTACTTTACTATTTTTTTATAAATATATAATTTCTTAATAACTACAACTTGATGTATGTATAAATTTACTATGCATTAAACATAATAGAAAAGGAATTCAATATCATCAGATTCCTTTCAGATCTAATACAAAAAAAAAATGCTTTTGAAATTGAAACATTACTTTCTCAATACAAAAAAAATAATATATTTTGTCTAATAAAATAATATGTCCATAATTATAATAATTTTGTCTGTAATATATTATGGACAAAATTAGTTATTTCATGCTCTTAAAATTTTTTTTCACAATTCAGTCTGTTTTTTTTTTAATAAAGTTAAATTTAAATTTCCTGTATTCAATTTTTTCTTAAGTAATTTACATGAATCTTTTCAGAATTAAGTTTTCTACATTTCTAACTAAAAAAAAAAGTTAAACCGAAAAATGTGTTATTTTTTTTCCCATTTTAATGTGTGTTTTATGTCAAATATCTTTAAAACTAATGGAGATACAGTTCTGGCCCCCATTTTTTTATATTTTCAGGTCAAAATATCTTGGTAAATATATTGGTAATATCTTTTTAGTTCAATTATGTTGTGACTAAATTTTTTTATTGTAGGTTGATACCCACATTCATGCGGCTTCTTGTATGAACCAAAAACATTTGTTACGTTTTATCAAGAAAACATTGAAAAATCATGCTGATGAAGTTGTAACTAAAACTGCCAAAGAAGGAGAAATGACATTACGACAGGTCTTCCAATCAATGAACCTTACTTCTTATGATCTCACAGTAGATATGTTGGATGTACATGCGGTTAGTAAATATTTATCTTATCATTTATTGTAACTTATTTGTTGTTGTATCTCTCTGGCATAATTTTCCTGCTGTGCAAAAATTTTGTCTAAGACAGATTATTAAAAATTAGCTTATTAAAAGATTGTGATCTGTAAATTAAAAATTATTATAGTGTTTAACTGTGCAACTAACCAAGTAAATTTTGGTTTATGCTAAAAACTGTTCAATTCTGAATTTTTTATTTTTCCTGTTTAGCCTCCGGTAATTATCTTTCAGATAATACTTCAGAGGATGATATGTATGATTGTGAATGAAGTGTAGTCATGTACAGTCTCAGTCAAAAAAGATTTGACAATAAGTTGCTGAAAAAACAATCTACTGCGTGAGAATCAGTCTGAAAATAATTCACGTGGAAATGTTTAATAAAAATTCTGCCATAACAAATGTAAAATTTTCATTATCTTCTTTAAAATGTACAGCAAACTTTTATCACATTACCAAAGGTATAGCATTTAAATTATTGCACAAAGTACTATAATTACATTAAAACATTTGGTACTTATGTAAAACTGCAAAAAATTTACAATATTTAGAAAAGGAGGAGAAATGCTGAAAATTTGATAAAATACAAATAGGTTAAAGAGAATGTGATAAGACTACATTCAAGCTGTATGTGCTGGTATGGTGATAATTGCTTTGTGCGAGTGCTCATTCAGATGCATTCTGAATGCTCAATTTATAATTTTGTTGTTACGTTTATTACAAGGGTTGTCTGAAACGTTTGAGCATAACATAGAAAAACCTATCTTTTCTGTCGAATATAGTTTTATTTTTAAAAAAAGTCTCCTTTTAAGTTGATACACTTTTTCCAGCAATGCTCTAACCTCTTTAACCCTTCCAAATAGTAGCTGGTATCTTTCTCTGTAAAATAGGTGTTTATATATGTGATGATAACCTCCTTGTCCAATAAAAATCTCTTTCCTACAGGTGAAAATTTAAGGTTAGAAAACAAGAAAAAGTCGCTTGGTGCCAGGTCTGGTGAATACAGGGAGTGGTCAACCAATTCAAAGTGTAGTTCATGAATTTTAGCCATGGCAACTGACAAGTGTGAGCAGGTGCATTGTCCTGATGGAAAAGCACTTTCTTCTTCAAATGTGGTCGTTTTTTGCAATTTCTGCCTTCAGCTTGTCAAGTAATGATGCGTAATACGGTCCCGTTATTGTTTTACCTTTTTGAAGATAATCGATAAACAAAATTTCATTACTATTCCAAGAAACAGTCGCCATCACCTTCTCGGCCAATGGAACTGTCTTTGCCTTTTTTGGAGCAGGTTCACCCTTTGCAGTCCACTGTTTTGACTGTTGTTTCATCTCAGGATGTCAGTGAATCAACACGAAAAATCTGACTCATTTTGCTTAAACTGCTCCAGCAGGGCCGTAGAAATGTTCATTCAAATGCGTTTTTGGTTCAAAGTGAGCAAACATGGCACCCAATACATGGACAGCTTATGCATATCTAATTCTTCAGTTAATATATGAAAATCATCTTCTTTCAATGTGCCCATAGCCTCTTCTATCTCTCTAACCTTAATTTGTTGGTCGTCCGGTGAACTTCTTCAACAATATCGGTGGTGGTTACAGTTTTTGGCTGTCCCGAATGCTCATCATCAACCAAGCTGGTATGACCATATTTAAATTCAGCTGCCCATCTTTTCAAAGTGGCAAATGATGGAACAGAGTCCCCGTAAACAGTGCCCAACTCGGTTGTAATTTGCGCAGGCGTATTGTCTTTCAAATGCAACTATTTAATTAAGGCATGATATTCAACTTTTTCCATTTTCATAAAAACACTCACAATGACTTACTCAAACGATTATTAAACAACAACTGAGCGTCCAAAATGGCTCATCATTGGCTCATCAATGGCTCGAATGCTCATCATCAACCAAGCTGGTATGACCATATTTAAATTCAGCTGCCCATCTTTTCACAGTGGCAAATGATGGAACAGAGTCCCCGTAAACAGTGCCCAACTCGGTTTTAATTTGCGCAGGCGTATTGTCTTTCAAATGCAACTATTTAATTAAGGCATGATATTCAACTTTTTCCATTTTCATAAAAACACTCACAATGACTTACTCAAACTATTATTAAACAACAACTGAGCGTCCAAAATGGCTGAAATTTTACTGAGTATCTTTCAATGCATGCGCAAATACATTTCCTAACTTTTGTTGTCGAGTGCTGCCATCTTCATGTGAGGCTTAAAACATTTCAGAGGGGGGAGACAACCCTCGTAATGTAGTGCAGGAGAATGCTGACATGAAATGTTATTAGAGACCATGTGTTATGCAAGATCTAGGTTCAAAACTGGTTAAATAATTTATTTTTATTGTGGAGGTCTGAATGTCTCATCATTGTACTTTAATTTGAAGTTTAATTAATGGAAATATATTTTTTGTAAGACATTATTATTTATGTTTCTTATTATGGATGAGTAGATACGATCTGTCCTCTCTTACTTGAAATATTCTCTTGCAGTTGGTTGAGAACAAAGAGTATAGTAGAAAAAAAACATACATCCTGTCATATTAACAGAGATTTTGGAAACTGAAATATAATTTAAAAAACAAGAAACAAGGTTTTTTGGCTTGAATTTTTAATGTTCCAATTTGTCTAATAAGTATAAATAATTATAGTTAAAATTGATTTTCTATTTTAAAAAATAAAATAACATTAATACTTTTTTGAAATATTATCATGTTTTAAATTTTTTGTTTATCAAAATAAATTTAATATTAGATGAATGTATAAAATAAAAATGTAATAACTTCAATAATTGTTTATAAAGATATTGGACGATACTGATGATGAATACATGTAAGTAATGTGTATTGTGTGCTTGTACTTCTGAGTTTAGTTTTCTGCTGTTGACGTAGATCTGAAATCATCGATAAATATGTTCTTCAACACAGTCATTGTTGCAATTATTTTAATTCAAACTTATAACCTGATACCTCTGTAATTGTGTAAGCCGTTAATTAAAGCAGAGTTATAATACAAATTGTGCCTTGAAAAAAAAGAAATTCACAATAAAGAGCTTTGAAGTGATCAGCACATCTTATGCAAATGGAGACATTGTCAAAAGGACAATATCCTCTTGAAAATGTGAACAAAAGTTGTGCCTTAAAGTCTGTGTTAAGTTCTTGAGTAGGAGGGAGAACATTCAGCACATGACCTGAACAAGAAGGAAAGTCGGATATTCCAACACAACAATGCTGCCCATAAAGCTAAAAAAATTCATCTATTATTTGATGCAAAATGATCATCACTTTATATCCCCACTATGGAGTAGCCCTCTGTGACTTCTTCTTCTTTGCCAATATGAAGTGTAGCTGAGGAGTTGCTGTTTTCATACAGTAGAGGAGTTTCAGTTAATTGAAAAATATGCTTGATACATACATTTGTCTTAAAGATCAGGACTTTCATAGCCCATCTCAAAAGTAGAAGTAGCAAGTAACACTGGGAGAATCAAACTGTTGCATAAGGTGACTACGTCAAAAGAGATATAAACAAAATTTATGCATTCTATTTTTTTAATAGCCTTGTTAAATTTTTAAATCTCATGTCGTATACCATATCACTATATAAAAGGAATTTTGGTAATCCAGAAAGTAAGTAAAATAATTCAGTGAAACAAATAATGCTTTTGTAGTGTTTGAAAGTTTGTTAAAAAATGATTGTTTATTATTAATATTTATATGTAGTTTACATTCACCTGTATATTATTAAAAAAAGAAAGTTTTCCAATTTCTATAAATTTGTTTTAATGGGGGAAAAGGGTAAGTTTCTAATATGTAGGATAGTAAATTTGTTTTTTTTTTTTTTAATAATAAAAGTTGCAAAACCCTATGATGTTAAGTAATATAATTAATTACACATCAAAAAGGTTAATGTTCATAAAGATTATGATGATGCTATTGTATAATTACTAAGTCATGTTAAATATAAGTTTTTATTATTTTACTGTTATGTATTTTTTCTTCTTTTTTTCAGGATCGTAATACATTTCATCGTTTTGATAAATTTAACGCCAAGTATAATCCAATTGGTGAAAGTAGACTTAGAGAAGTTTTCCTTAAAACAGATAATTACTTAAATGGGAAATATTTTGCTAGGATTATTAAGGTAAGATTTCTGTAGAATTTATGGGTAAAGTTGTTTTTAATTTCTTTAAATCGTGTGAGATCACTAGATCTACTTGTTATATTGTTTACTAGAATGAAGTTAAATAAGGGCCCCCTTTTTAGTGTGTAGTACCTTTTATTATTTTATTTTAGTTTTGTTTTTTTTATTTATTTTAAATTTAGAGAAATAGTCTAGTCCATGGTGTAGAAGGGTGGTATTGTTGATTTAAACTGAGATTCTGGGTTTGATTGCCTATGCAAATAGAAAATTTCTTGTGTAAAAATAATAAATAAATAAAAAAATTTCTTGTGTAATAATAATAAATAAACTATGATAAGATCTAATGAATTCTTATTATTATACTCATTCCTTAAGCTCCAAGGGTTGTAATGAGTAATATTGAGACCAAATTAATAATAAAAATCTTGTCTAGAAAGCAAGAAGTGTGAGCCTTAGGGAATCTGATTAGATTTTTTTTTTATCAAAGTTATTTAACTAGATACTTTCTGTCTTTTATTGTAGAAGTGATGATGTTTTTTAACATTTTGCCAGAAAAAAAATTATTGACTCATGATATTTGCCTGTTTTTTTTTATTGTTTTTATTAAAATTGTTTGAAACTGGCCAAGTTTGGTATCAAATAAAAAACTAGATTTGAAAGAGCATAAATATCGTAAGAATTTAATGTTATTGTTTGACATTAAAAATGGATATTAATTTTTGTTAATATTCTTTAGTAGAACAAAGTAATAATAGAAATATTAACCTGAGATAAACTTGAATTTTATTAGATAAGTATGAAGTAGTAATTTAAAAATAGAATTTAGTTGCTGGAAGTTTTTGAGAAAAATAGTTCAATATCTGTATTGAAAAAAAAAGAACTAAAAATACCACAAGAAAAAATAAATTGTATAATTTGGCATATATTATTACAGATAATAATATAGATTATAGAAAAAGTACTTTACCTTTACAAGGTGATGTTTATTATCATCTCTTATCCAAATTCTTTTGCCAAGTTATTCGATGAAAATAATTGTTTTAAAAAATAATAAGATAATGAGGAGTTTTTAATTTATATTTTATTCTCTTTAATTAATTATTTACGCTTTCAATAAGTGTGTAATCTAATTTACAGTAATGGAAAAATTAATCCGAACTGAGATAACGTGTTAGATATGGTTTTGCAGTTTGATGTAACTTTTTGAGGTTATTTTCATAGTTTATGGTTTTGGATGCCTTGCCTGTTTTGGAAATAATGAATTGTCAGTGTGTTTTTATTCTGATTTGTTGGCTGAAAGTATTTTAAGTTCCTTATTTATGTTTTTCTATTTCAATTAAAGTGGATACAACTCCAAGAAAACAATCTAAGATTGTTACTTTGTACTAGCTAAATAACTATGTCATAAAGACAAGTAGCTGAAAAGTGTGTTGTTGGGTTATGTACCATAATTCAGTTCTACAGAAGTTATGAATGGTTGCTTAATTTTCTTCTGATTTAAAAGTTTAAATGTGGTTGTAAATATCAAACAACTGCCACTGTTGATTGTGTATTAATCAGAAAAAGCATGTGTATACAATGCTCTTGGCTATGTACTTGAAGTGTGACTTAAAAATCAGTGTATGAATATTCATATCAGGATAGTTTGAAATAGGTTACTAGAATCTGAAAAAGGGCACAATGATCAACAATTTTAATACGGTCATTGTGAAAAAGAAGGTTTTATTACAAACATAAGTAAAAAAATTGGACTGTTAATGAGTGAAGTATAATGATATTTTTATGGATGAGAATCAGTTTTATGTTTTTGTGCAGGGAGAGAAAATTTCCAGATGATAAATTGTCTTCTGGGTCATATATATCAATTCCTTAAATTTCTAGCAAACATCTTTTTGAGGTAGTTTACATATGAAGGATGTTTATATAAGGATTGTTTATGTATGTCTGTAACGGTGTAAAGAATGGTAAAAAGTAATTACGATTTGCAGATTTTAGAACTTTGAGCAATATGAGAAATGCAAAGTGATCAGAAACTGATTTGTCAGCAAGATCTTGCTCCTTGTGTTATAGCTCAAACGTTTTGGTGATATCCAAAAAAATTTTAAGTAGATGATAAGCTGATTAACTTGTTAATCAGAGACATTTTTGGAGAATAATAAAAAAAAGACGTGATACCAGAAATTGCTTTTTAAAAAATAATTTGGTAGAGATTGTGATTAACGTTAAGTTTCATATGAAGGAATGAAGAAATGCTGCCAATCATTGATTCAGTTCAAAGAAAAAAGAGTGAGTAAATAAAAACACTTATTAAAGTAATCATTGTTCACGCTATTAGCGATATAAAGAAACAGGATTTTTCTGAAGTTACTAAATTTGATTTTTGAAAGTGGGTATTTTGACATAAGAGAAATTCTTCATTAGAATAATATGCATAGGCCTAGTTAACAAATTTCCAATAAATAAAACAATAAGAATTTGGATAGAAGAAAGAATTCTGTATATAACTTTTTTGTGAGGAGGATCTGATGAATATTTTCCATTGATTAAATTTCCCATTATTTGGTTACAGAGTACTAGTCATGTAGAATCCATACTCTCTTCTGAAGTTGCTTATTAGTGATGGAAAATCAATAATATTGCTCATTTAATTAAATATAGGTATTACATAAATTAATTTTATTCTTTCTCAATGTTAAATATAGACAAATCTTTTATATACTTCATTTTTGTTAATTTCTTGAATGTAGTCAACTGTTTTCAAGTATCTTATATTAGTAAAACAGTATTCTGAATTATGTACATATTCATACTTTATCAAAAATCCTTTTAATGTAAAAAAATAAAACAATCTGTGCACAGTCTTTAACAAAACAGATAAAGTATTGAAGATAAGAATTAAAAGCTTTTGGTTAATAGTATTCACATATTCTAGTCAAAGACTTGACTAAAATGTTTGACTATTGATAACCACAATAATAATATTTAAAAAAAAGGTTCTGGTGATAGAAGAATGTTGTAAAAACTTCAAAGTTTATTTTTTTTATATAAGGCTACTCTCCTACCTATCAAAGTCATGCTGCATTACAATTGATGTTATAAAACCAATCTTAAATGTCAGTAAAAATTGGTGAAAGTAGGAAATCATTCACATTCACCTAACATTCTTCAGTTTTAAATGAATTCAATATAAATAAAAATATAAGAATGTACATAGAAATTCTGATTTGTTTGTAAATACCTAGCAACTAGTTATTAAAATATTCACAAACTGCTGATAAATATTTTGATCACAGTATGATCTTTTTATAATGCAATGTTAATTCATCCTGAATCAAATTGAGTACAATGAGTTATATCATATTTTATTGTATGTTATGTTAGAACCAGAGATCTTAGGAAGTGTAGTTAGTTCTGTAGATTTGGTTTTATGATGTATGACAAGTGTCAATATTTTTTTTTAAAGAATTTTCTTTGTGTGACAAGTTTATTATTTTTTTTTATGTAATACATTATTATTGAAATTAGTAACGCAATTTTTTTTTATTATTACAGGAAGTTTCTTCGGATTTAGAGGAAAGTAAATATCAGAATGCAGAGTTAAGACTTTCAATATATGGAAAAAGTCCTGATGAATGGGATAAGTTGTCATTATGGGCAATACAGTATAATGTGTATTCTGATAATGTTCGATGGCTTATTCAAATACCCCGTTTATTGTAAGTATATTTGTAATTTTCCTTATGCAGATTGCAGTTTTATAAGAGGGATTTAATGAAGTAATTAACTCACTATGTAAGCTCAAAGGTTGTGCAATATAAAGTGAAAATTTTATAACATTTGAAAAATGTCAAGCTTGATTGGAATTTAAAAAACATAATTATTTTCTAGGTATTTAACGACTAATTAAACAATAAGACATGGTATATTCTCTTACACTTATGATGTGGACTCAGTTTTTCGTATCTTAAATTTCAATTGTTATTGAAAAATTTCTCTTCATTAGTATTATATTAAGAATATCATTATTTTCTATGTTTTAATAGTAAATAAAAAAATGTCAAAAAATGACTTTTTCTTTTAGTGCTATTCTTTTAGACAGATTTGAAGCACTTTTCTTGTTTTGTTTTTAACCTGTAGAAATAAATAATAACAAAAAAAATCTTTATTTTTTTTAATTCTGATTTTTTACAGTTTATCTTTTTTTCTGTACACCTTTAGTGTTACTTATTTGATTGTTTTTTTACATTTATTTTACTAATAATATTTTTAATTAATACTTAAAAATTAGTTACATTTTTATTATTAAGCAGTAGGTAACGCAATTAATTAAAACAATTATACAAGTGATAAAGTGATAAAATAATTTTAGCTTTTTCTATTTAGGCTTTACGTGTTTTGTCATGAAATCTATAAAGAAGTCAGTTTTATATTATGATAAATTTAAAGTTATGCAATAGGATTTTCAGAGTTAGACAATTATTATAAAATAAAATAAAACTCAAATTATCACTCATTAATTTCTAACCGAGTTGTTTATTAATGTACACGCTCATTTTATAGAAAAAAATTATGGGAATAACCCAGATGAGGAATGCTTTTTATTTATACCTAAAATCACAATTATTCTGGATAATTTGCAAGAAAATTGTAACTTTCATTGTATATTCCTTGTACTCATTAATTCAGTACTTGCTGTGTATGTATGTATGTATGTTAGTTAGGCTCTGTGATAATATTTGTAGCAGCTTGAAACAAAAGTCATAAAAAATGACATACCTATTTCCATGAATAGCATACATCAATTATATGCTCACTAAGGAAAGGTATGGAATGAAGTACTTTCCCATTGCTTTCTCAGAGTTCAATATACTGTAGCATATCAGTATCCTAAGGCAACTGAAATGCAGGTAATACTCAGCCCTAAATAAGATTATCTTTGCTCTGTTCACCACAGGAATTAATTGTGTAATTACTCTCAAGAAAAAGCAACTATGATCAATGCCAGTTGTACTTCAAAAGTACAAATATATGAATTATAGTATGACTTCAAAGTTGTTGTTTTGATATAAACAATAAATAAAACATGTTAAATATAATTCATAATAAGAGTGGTCTATTATTTTGAGTCCTAAATACAATTTAAATTACAGAAATTTGGCTACAAAAAAGATACTTAAAAATGTTTCAAAAATTTGTATTATGATCAGTCTGAATCTATTCACATAGGTTAATTGTTATTAAACAATTTTTAACTTCTTTTACAGAAGTTAAATTTTTGCCCTGAGATGATAAAAAAAGATTGTTTCGAGTTCCATGACAACATACTGTTTTTAATATTGTATGTACACTTCATTCCAGACATCCTGCATCAACTTTAGGTACGATAGATATTGAATTTTCAATTATTATTAGTTTTACTGCTGATGAAGTGATGAAGCTAGAATAAAGTCCCCATATACTTATACAAGGAAGAAGGAATGAAGAATAAGAAAAGGTGAAGACAAAGGAAGAGGGCATTAACCAGCAAAGGACCTGCCTCTGATTAGGTAGTTCTGCTCAGGGCCATAACCATTCCTTGACTCCTACTTAACATAAAAAAGCTGTGGTATTGCCATTTCTGTTTCTCAGAGTCTTTATGCCCCTCAACAACATTGAAATCTCATGATTTCTAAAAAGAAAATTTAAACAATTGCATTTATTGTTTGCTAAAGATTACTTTATAATATTATTATAATGGTCTAATTTTATATATACAAGTTCACTTTTGGCTACAGAAGTAATTTATTTTTTCTTATTTTTCAGTGATATTTTTAAGTCAAACAAACTTATGAACAACTTCCAAGAATTTCTTAATAATATATTCATGCCTTTGTTTGAAGTAACAAATGACCCATCAAGTCACCCAAAACTCCACAAATTTCTTCAGTATGTAAGTAAAATTAAAAACAATTTATTTAACCTTTTTGTTTTTAGTCAGATAGTCTGTCCATCAGTGCATTATTCAACTTTATGAAAGCTTTAAAAAAGCTTCTTGCTTCTAGATTGCCAGAGTGCAATCTGTTGATAGTTGAAAAAAGCATTAATCCTTCAGAAAAAAGTCTGCTTTCTCAAAGTTTGTAAAATGAAGGGCTCTGTTTGTGTTTGTTTTGATATCGCTGGATTAGTGACTGAACTAGAAATAAGCCATAAACTACAAAATGTTTTACTGATTCATTTAAATAGAGATAAAAGCTGTTTTACTCCACTATGGAAACAAAAAACCATCAGTGCCTATTGCTTATTAATTTTCTGAAATAAATATGTATTATGGTTATGATTTTGAATGCAATGTATTACAAAAAGTTTAAGTGGTAAGTTTATAGGGATTTGAAGGTTATAGTTATAGTAATGCTTCTTCAAGGTCATTTGCAAAATTATTGAAGTATTTTATGTTTATGATGGATAGCTGACCAATATAGCAGCATTTTGTAAAAAAAAAGATCGGCTGAAGAGAACTTCTTTTGAACCAAATGATCAAAATGTCTTGTAAAGCCCCCTTGTTGAACTCGAGAAGATTTTTATTTCTCTATTTCATATGAAGTTAGAGTTGATGAAAAATTTTAAGGCCATTTTTTATAAAAATTTTATATAGGTCATGGATGAAGCTTCTAACACTTGGAAATAATTCAAAAGAAGACTTTTTCCACAATTAAGTGAAACCAAACTTAAAGAAACTATATGTACTGGGCTTGATATTAGAGAATTGATTCATTGTATAAATTGTTTATTTATTCTTTCAATAGATGTATGAATATAATTTAAGTAGTAAAGATTGACTAATGTTAAGTTTTAACACGTTTTATATCTTTAAAATTTTATTTATTGTTCTTTTAATGCCTTAAAATGCTAAATTTTTATATAAATACTAGCGGACCCGACAGACGTTGTCCTGATGTGGCATTGTTCTGTAATAAATGCACAACACATAAATATAAGTAACTTATTTAAGTTAAAATTAGCAGGAATGTGGATGAAATTTCATTAATATGACTATTATCAGTTTGTGATTGTTGTATTATTGTAATGGGTTTATTGATTAATTATGTGTAGTATGGTTAATATTTATTTTCACTAAATATAGAGATATCTGACGAAAATCAAAACGTCGTAAAATTAATAATTAGTGTAATTAATAAATTTTAGTACTTACGTATTAACGCCACCGCAGCTACAGCTTTATTTAAAAACAAAGTAGTCAATCGGATTTCGGTGGAAAATGGGCCGATATAGAGTTTAACATAGATTCAAAACAGTCTCTTTATTAATTTTAATAATGGTTATTTATATTTATTTATTTTATAAATATAATTTAACCAAACTACGCTCGCTTCGCTCGCTAACCTTGACTAATTAACAGGAGTGTTTTGATTATTTAAATAATAAATAATTGCAATAATTACTGAATTTATTAAATAAATACTCAAAAAATTACGGTATTAATTAGTCAAGGTTAGCGAGCGTAGGTTAAGTTTGGTTAAATTATATTTATAAAATAAATAAATATAAATAACCATTTATTAAAATTAATAAAGAGACTGTTCATTTTCCACCGAAATCTGATTGACTACTTTGTTTTTAAATAAAGTTGTAGCTGCAGTGGCGTTAATACGTAAGTGCCTAAATTTTCATCCACATTACTTCTAATTTTCACTTAAGATCATTTTAAAAAATTACCTCCTGCATTTTTTTTTTAAATTAATAATTTTGAAGTTTCATAACCATGTGATAGCTTAATTAATCAATTAATAAAAAATTAAAGCACTGTAAAAAAGTAACGTTGTTAAAATTTTTATCATTTTTCTCATTCTTTATTTTAACATCTATTTTACCAAATTTTAGATAATTGTAAATTAAAAGCAATTTTAGAAAATTTTTTATAAAATTAATCAGCTACAAAAATTATAACTTCAATTCTTTAAATATACTTTAAACTATAATTATTATACGTAAATTATATTTTAATTTTATAAATGTTATAATTTATTTTACAACTGGCATTTTTATTTTCAAAGAGCCGTTCAATACTTCATAAGTTGCACAGAATCAAATGAGAACTGACAATTTAAATTTGTAGGTTAAGTTGATTGTTATTGAATGCAGGTGTATACATCATTAAAATTCATGAGAAATCATGTAAAATACCTCAATACTACATCTTACAAATTTGCACAATGTATATTTTTTAATTACACTTTAAAACATTATTTAAATAAATAATATTCTCAATAAGCGTGCAATTCTAGCAGACTCGGCAATGCTTCGCTATTGCTAGATTTGAGTATACATACAAATTAAATAAACACAATTGAAAGTTTCATAAAACCTTAAAAACAATAAACATTATGAACTTCACAAAATTTAACCTTTCACTTTATAAAGTCAGAAGGTAAATAAATCCAAATGGCAAAACAACAGCACTACCTATCGGATTTAATTCACACCACTCTCTAATCACAGTATTCAGTGGAAAATAATTTTTTAACGAAAAGGGTTATGGCTGCAAAATCATTACAATTAATACTCAACATTAAGAAACTTACAAAACATTACGGAACTTCATAAAATTTAACCTTTCACTTTATAAAAGTCAGAATGTAAATAAATCCAATTGTCAGAACAATTCAAACTACTCTCTAAACACAGTAGACTGTTAAAAATATGAATTTTAATGTAATAACAACATTAAGCTACAACGCAAGTAACTGATATGCGAAAAAGCATCAAAATAAAAAAAATTTTCTAGAATCCGATCGCACCACCAACTATCGATTCTGACTGATATGCTAAAAATTAAAAAAATTCTAAAACACGATCGCAGCGCTGCCTACCGGATTTAATTGTGAACCTTAACCATCGCAAGATCAACAACAACACATAAATAAATAAATAAATTAATTAAAAAAACAGTTTCCAGTGGACCAAATTCTGAATCTAAATCATTCTCGAATCCCCTTGAACACACACAAAAGATTTCATCAAAATCGGTCCACCTGTTTAGGAGGAGTTCAGTGACATACACATGCATACAAGAAATATATATATAAAGATATTTAAAAAAATTATATCTTAACTTTTGTACAATTAAGCCATTTTTCTGCTTTAAAGTTTTTATTTGCTCCTTCATTGAATTGATGTGCTTGTGATCTCTTTATTAATTCAGATCTTTTGAAAATAGTGTCATCTGTTTGGGTACTTCCCACAATGTTTATTTGATTTTTTTTTTTTTTGTTACAGGTGATAGGTTTTGATTCTGTAGATGATGAAAGTAAACCTGAGAATCCTTTGTTTGATAAAGATGTATCAACTCCTGATGAATGGAATGACATAGAGAACCCTCCTTATGCATACTATCAGTATTATATGTATGCCAATTTATGTGTACTCAATCATTTCAGAAGGTACTATGTTTAACACATTTATGATGCTAACAAAAAATAATACATATTAACTATATTAATATTAATCTATATTATAGACATATAATATAGGTACACTTTGTTGGCATTTATAAAGCTAACAATATTTTTAATGAAAGGTTTCTTATTTTCTAAAAATTTGTGAAAAATAGATAAATAAGACCACTAATCAGTTACTGAGCTTTATTTGGTTAATTCCACCATTAACTAACTGAATGCAAACTTGGGTTCAAGTCTTTGATTATAAAAGGTGATCAAATTTTTTATTCAGACATTTGCAAAGATTCTTTCTGCTACAATTGTCTTACACTGTATGTCGAATTGCACAATCACAAAATACAAGAAAAAAATCTATGAATAGAGAATCAGTTTTTTTTTCTAGCACTGTAAGTTATACTGGGTAAATGACAATTCAATAAATTATACAGTCTTTAAATTTAAAAAAATTGTTTATTGCTAAAATTCAGTTCTGCACTAGAGATTTACACTATCAGAAATAATTTTCTATTAGGCTAGTAAAAATACTATTAGATTAAAGTACTATTACAGCAGCTGGTGCTTCTGATTGAACTTTTCAGATTGGTAGCACGTAGGGTAAGTATGTTTCTTTTCAGAGTTGGATGCAACAATTTGAAATTTGTTGCCGTTTTGAATTTTTTGAAACTTATTATTACATAAGAAATTACTCACTCTCTCTTTGTGAGTAGTTCAGGCCATTTCTTTTGAATTGCTAGGTGCAATTTTACCAATCGTCGACACTAGAGGTGTTAGTCTATCGTTCTCGCTAGTAGCAGCAGTTCATGATGCACAATGCCCTTCCAATCCCACCAAATGCACAGCATAACTTTCCTGGACGTCAGTGTGGGCATTGCCACAGACTGTGAACCTTTTCCTCGCTTTGATCTTGATCTTTTTTGCACATTGTTGTTGGTTATCCACTTTTCATCACTCGTGATCAACCGCTTAAGAAATGGCTCAATTTTGAAATATTTTTTTCCTTTTTTAGCTACTGCCCTAGTTCTGTGATAGTGATGACATCTCTAGTAGTTGATAAGTAGAAGTTTCTGTGTTTGTGGCTGGTAGATTTATAAACTTTAATGTTCCTGTGAAACTTCCAAGGACTCTACTTGGGGTTTTCACAAAAATCAAGTAAGTCGGTGAAGTCCTTTTGGGTATTCATCATAAAATCTAATGTAATTGGTAAATAATACAAATTTTTATTATATTGGGATGGTAATAATGCTGAGGTTCTGCACCATATTACTTATGAATAATCTTTACTGTTTTTCTGTGTTCTTAATTAATAAGAATTTATTTCTAACACTCAATAATTTTCTTCAGTTAATTTTTAATTTATGTTTATTTGTATACAGGGAACAAGACTTAAATACATTTGTGTTAAGGCCTCATTGTGGTGAAGCTGGTCCAATACAGCATTTGGTTAGTGGTTTTATGATGGCAGAGAGTATTTCTCATGGTTTACTTCTCCGAAAGGTATGTAGTTTCTTTTGTTAACTGTATTAAAATTATTATTGAGTATTTATCTTCAATTCATGGTCTATTTAAATGAGTTAGGATATGATGTTAGTCATGCCTTCCCAAAAAGTCAGTTTAAAAGTATGTGCAATTTCGTTTTTTTTTAGATATTATTTCTACATTTCTCAAGTCAAAGCTTATCAGGAAATTCCTCAACCGATATTAATAAATAAGTGTTAATATTAAAAAGCAGTTTGATAAGAAAATTAGAGGACATCACTAATAACAAGATTATATTTCTTTTAAAATGTATTCAATGGTTTCTTCAGACATTGAAATGATCAAATCCTAATTATCATTTCTGTATATAGCTTAGTGCTTGACAGTTTACTAAATACACTCAGTGATTTTGGTATAGTGGAGAAAAAGGATGTTTCTTGTAGTCATATAATTTTGTTTTTTTGAAAGAGAAAATGATACCCAAATAAAATACAAATTAGACGCAGTTTTGTTGAGTTTGCATGATAATTTAAAACTGTTCAGATGTGGGTTGCTGTGTTTAAATGTGATCAGATGTGCTCTAAATACCAACATTGGTTGGTGCCAACTGAAAGAATAATAATTCAGTTAATGAAAGTTCTGCAGTTATCATTAAGGTGATAAAAAAATTAGTAAAATTGTTTTGGTCAAAAGTCATAAAATTAGTTGAGGTGATAAGCAGCTCAACTCTACTCCAAAATTCTACATTTACATTTGGTATGAAGAAGCTTTGTATGTTACATGATGGGTGTCATGTTTACTTGTATTTGATTGAACAATCCAGGGTTTAAAACATTTCAAGCAATACCTAAATGAATCTTTTCTCAGATTTATAACTGTTGATGAAACTTTCAGTTCATCACTACACAAATGGTCAAAACAATGGATACAAAGAGGTGAACTTACGTCAAAAAAAGGCAGTAAATCTTCTCTGTTGGAAAGCTCATGGCTAGTGTCTTTTTTTTTGTATGCATAGGGCACGATTTTCATTGACTATATTGTAAAAAAAAAAAACACAATTACAGTGAGTATTATAGTTATTGCAACATTTACAAGGGTGAATAAAATATAAACTGGAATTTTTGTTATTGTTGTTGACGAATGGCTAATGGAGAGGGGGCGTGGCTTCTCAGTGTTGTACATAGGGATGCATGGAGGGGAGGATTCCAAACCATCCACAATTTTGAGAAAAGGCACAGTTTGGTGACACCACTCTTAACAGAGTAAAGTGAATGATCAGCATAAGCAGTTTTCGGAAGGACCAGAATTAGTTGAAAATGAAGGTCACCAACATTGCCCAAAGTCAAGTGCTACTGCTGAAAACATTCTCACGATGGATGCATGGCAGCAAGAATGGCACGCCACGGAAGGTCCTTGTATAAATTTATACAGGACTTGAAAGGATAGTATACTTCTTTATTTTTAAGGGCAACGGATGCCAAGGTGCTCTCCATCCACGTGAACTTGAACCAATATTTGTTTCGGTTCCGCCTGGCAGCTGATGAGCTGTGCATCTGCAGGGAGGTCCAGTCGAATGAACATATGATGTCGACTGCCCAGCTCTGGGGGGAGGGGGGGCAGAACTCAGGCCACCCTGGAACTTTTAGGTCAAGGGGAAAATTGGCCACTCATAAGCGGCAAGTCACGCCACATTGTCGGACCGTGTGGGTGTTCCTTGATGCCGTTGCTTTGTTCAACCGGCATCAGTAGTTTATTTAAAGGAAAGACTTCTACCCTGCTGCTGTGGGAAGCTGCTCGAGAGTTATGGCTAGCCATCAGCCAAGTAAAGCTCCAAGCACTTCAGTATTGGTGGACAAGTACTTGCTGGCATTCAGTGACCTAGGCGTGGCAGTGAATTGCTGTCTTGACAATATAAATTTTATTTATTGAATGTCATATACATTTTAGCAGTTGATGGGGTGCGCCTACCCATTTTAGAATATATGACAAGTGAGTGGTGGGACACGAAGCAAATGGTGTATGGGCACCATGCTTAGTTCGTTCACGCAATTAGGTTAGCTCTAAGAGCTAGTTTGGACACTGGTCACTAAACTGATTCTAGGCTAAGTAGCCGTTTGCGGCAGAAATGCCATGCAAATCAATCAATCATCTAAAAGTTGGCAGTAATACGCAGAATTCACTGTACGATGTTCATGAAGAAAATCAACATGCAAAACTCCTTTAAAATCAAAAAATACTATGACAGAACCTTTCCAGCTGACAGTAAAGTTTTAGCTTTAATGGGTGCAGTTTCTCACTTTTTTTGCCAGTCTTGCCCGTTTTGATTCTTGTGTGTAATGGTGCACCCACGTTTCATCGCAGGTCATGATTCGATGCAGAAAGAATTCTCCTTCAGCTTGGTAACGACTCAACAACTGTTAGCATACCTCTAGCCAATAGAGCTTCTGACCTTCGGTGAGAAGATGAAGGACCCATCGTGCTGTTACTTCTTTAAATCCAAGATCACCAGTAATGATTGCCTGAGCAATGTCGTAGCTTATTCTGATCTCAGAAGCAATTTCTGCAATTGTTAATCGATGGCTGTCTTTGATAAGGCAACGAACTGTGAGAATGTTTTCAGCAGTAGCACTTGACCTTGGGCAATGTTGGTGACCTTCATTTTCAACTAATTCTGGTCCTTCCGAAAACTGCTCCTCCTCCTCAGGCGGGAGATGAGCAACTGAACAAAATTTAGAATCGGTGCATTGTGTTCACTGTTCTGCTTCGGTACAGAACCGGATCAAAACCACATCCCAAATATCTCAGCCTCCCTGCCTCTTCACAACTTCCACATAGCTACCCAAACTTTCACCATTAAATCAATTGGGAAAGCCTTTCCCAATACGGTGGTTGTTTTAAAAATACCAGTGCATACTATTAATGCACTCCTTGAATAAGTGCTCTATTTCTGTCCAACCTATGCGCCCAAACGGGCATTAGAGGCCATACTTTCGATGACACCTTGGTGCACCATGTAAAAATGATGACCTGACAGCCCGTAACCCTTCTGAGCAATCCTAAGTTTGTGCATCACAGAGATTGCGTCCGCCGCTACTTGCCTAATGTGGTTGCTAATCAGCAACTTTTTGGGTTGCTAAATTGCACCCTTGGGAAGCATAAACTTCATCTTGGGCACAGATATCGTTAACTTTTGCATGTTCATTCAGCCCTCTGTAGTCAACAAAGCTGCCTGCATCCGGTTTTCTAGGTGCTGTCGTGAATTACCATGAACTAACAGGAAATGGTCATCGAAGAAAGCCTGGGCCATGACCCAGGCATTCTGGGAATGTCAGTCCCAGAGATCCGTCAAATACCAGGTTTCACAGCAGGTGACCGAGAACGGAACCCTGTGAGCTTCCCCTAGTGACAGATTTTTCCACAGCCAGGTGCACATCTCTAAACAGAGCTGTACAGTTAGACAAATAGACACACACTACGGCCTGCAGGGATGTGGGAAAATTGCAGCATTCCAACTTATAGAGGACAGAAGTCCAACACAAGGAAGGAAATGCTGTCTCTGTGTCAATAAAAATTGCTTAAACATATTTACAGTGTGCGCTTTCCACTTTGGCAAGAGCATTTAAAATGCTATCCTAGGTGCCAACCCCTTTCATGAAGCCATACTGGCCTTGATTTAGAATGAGTTCATACCAATGCTTTCCCAGAGCCATTCCACAATCAGCCTTTCAAGCAACTTGCCGATTACCGGCAAGAGGCTGATGGGTCGATAACTGCTGACCTCACTTGGATCCTTAACTGATTTTAAGAGCATCCTCAGCTTAGGCACCTCAAAAACACCCTTCCAAGCGACTCTCTTATGACGGGCAGCAGATGATAGAAGATATATCCGGGTCAAGTTGGTCAATCCCCAGTGCCTTTCTCTCAGTGCCATTCAAGAAACCACTCGATCCAAATCTACGGGTTCCACAGCCCGTACGCTAGGGAATGGTGTCTCACTTGCCCTAACACCGACTTCTGCCTCACTCTCTGGAGCATCTGGAAACAGAGTATCCAGGAACCTGGTAAGTTGCCACAGATGTTAAAGTGTGGTCACGACCACCAGACCCGATCACTGAACAGCACGTGCAATGACTTTAGCTGGTAACATGACTTTATGAGCTGCCAGTGGCTGCGCTGCAACTCGCGGATGGAGTCTTGCCAAAACTTGAGTTTGGCTTCCTTGATGGCCTGAACATACTCATTACGGTTGCGCCAGTAGATCTGCAGACCCTCGGTGCACATGTCACCGACATGCACCGATGACATGCACATGTCATCAACAATAATCTCCATTAGGGGGCAACAATGGTATCTTCTCCTAGCAGACCTAATTCTTGCGCACAGCATACTAAGGTCAGAGAACCACCACTTTTTACCAAGTTTCCACCTGCGTTTAACAGACGGCTCCCTGGAAGCAGTGGTCATTACGGCTTCAGGCACTCTCCAATCAGCAGACTGGCCACTACCCAAGGGTCCGTCCATTGTACTCTTAGGTGGTTGCCAGTCCACTGATCAGAGAAAACTTTTAGATGAAGTAAAATTTGCATATTGTCAAAAAAGATGTCAGTTTCCAATTGAAAACATCATTCTGCTTCACGTCAACACTCAGCCCCATACCGCAGCTCAAACTCGAGAAAAAATTGCATCCTTATTCTGGACTACACTGGAGCACCCTCCAAACAGTCCGGATTTATCGCCCTGCGATTATCATTTGTTTGTGCCACTAAAAGAAGCACTTGGAGGACAGAAATTTGAAGGTGATGCTGCTATTGAAGCATTCATGTGCAATTGGTTGATGTCATGTCCACCTTCATTTTATAATAGTGGAATCAAAAAACTATCCGTCCACTGGGAAAAATGTGTTTCCAAAACAGGAAATTATGTAGAAAAATAATTTTTATTATTTTTTATAAATTATAAAAAGAATTCTGTTTTAATTTGATTTACCCTCGTAATTGATAATATTAAAAAAAAAAAAAACAGATTGCAATCTGTCAGAAAAAAGTGCTGTTTCTTCAAGGCACTAGTTCCCACTTCAGCAGTTCAATGACCTAATTAAGATTCAGTTTGCTACTGCTTCTATTATAAATGGTACACTATAGTATAATATAATATAATATTACATATTATTAAGACTGGATTAAAGAATAAAAAAACATATAATTGAAACTGTAATTGTTGTAATGAGGGATGAAGATAGGCTCAGAACAGAAAGTAGTGAAGAATAGCGTGAAAAAATTAAATCACTGATTACTCAAAAAAAAAGTTATTATTAAAAAAATAATTTTTTGTTTTGATCAATAAATATTACAATGATCAATCATATAAGATTTGGAGGAATTTTTGTATAATTAACATATTTAAGATCAAATTGTACTGTACACTATTTGTCTGTAACGAGAAGTCCAAATGGCCTAACAACAAATAAAGGAATTTTAAAGTAACCGGTAAATCATGTAAGAGATGGATTCCTGTTGTTTGCGTGGGAATCCACGTCTGATCCTGATGTTGCTTGGCTATATCAGTGCAATGATTCATTTATTTGAATTAATTAATCATTTTCATTCATTTATATAAATTGTCATGTCTTACATGATTTATTGCTTACTTGTTAAATCCTTTATTTTTGTTAAATCATTTAATTTGTGTATATACCAAAATTATACTAAATAATAAACCTTCTGCTGTAAATCAAGTGTTCCTGCTGCTTGTTATAGACCTCCATCTTATTTATATCAAATAAAAATAAATGTGAAACAAATCTGCCAAAATTAAATGGCTATTGTACCTTGACCATAAATTCTGAGCTGTGTGTTGCTTGTGCTAAGCATTCTGCAACTTTCAATTGCCTACCTCATTCCCACATATAAGTGTGTTATTTATAAATCTACACTTTATAAGCTCTCACGTTTCTTAACTGGAAATAAAAATTCAACGTAGTCATCTAGAACCAGAATAGAATTGTTATGATGTTTTAACTATTGACTGTGTACCCAAAGCGAAAAATTTTAAAATTATTTTGGGTAAGTAAAAATGCTGTTAGAAGCAGGAAATTATTAAAACTAGCAAGTTTTTTACTGCATATTTATAACAAACAGTTAAAGATTGAATTTATATTGAACAATAAAATCAAAGTTACTTCAAAAGACCCGCATGCATAGTGGCTAAATTAATAAAAAAACTTGCAAATAAAGTAAGGAAATATCATTTTAAAGACCACTATGTAATGATAATGTATTCTCTTCAATTGATGAATCTTTTGGTCACAGAACTAATTGGCTGTTAAGGTAATTATTGTATTTAGTACTATTGTAATTATTAGTAGTAGTAGTAATATTTTTATTGTATTCTGATAGTATTTGATATTAGTTTTTATGTGCTTCAATGAAGCTCTCAGGATTGGCTTTGTGAAAAAAGAAATAATTGTAATAAAACATGTTTAAGGATAGAGTAACAATGAAATTTGATAGAAATATTTGCCTTATGGATTCAATTATCTTATCTAATTAGATATTTTTCATAGCATATGTATTGATTTGATTGTATTTTAAAAGCATGTCAATTAATTACAGGTTCCAGTTTTACAGTACTTGTATTATCTAGCACAGATAGGTATCGCAATGTCACCACTCAGTAATAATTCACTTTTCTTGAATTATCACCGCAACCCATTGCCTGAGTATCTTGCTCGAGGCCTTTGTGTCAGCTTATCAACTGATGATCCTTTACAATTCCATTTTACAAAGGTAAATATTTATATTATTCAATTCATTCTAATATATGTGTAATATATGAAAAAAATAGATGATAATTTATGTTTAAATATTGTTGAATAACACTTTTTCCAGTAAGTGTTTATATGCAGTTAAGTAAATATTGAGATGGAATTAGTTACTGATTGTGAAGTTGAATTTGTTGCTGCGTATCTCATGTACAACTGATGCGTATGCTATTTTTTTTTATTATTAGAAACTAAAAATTATTTAATCAAAGTATTACTTCAATTTTTGTTAGGCCTGTAAAAAATGATGACAATGTAATAAGAATTAAATGTTATCTTGCTGGATATTTGATAGTGTAGTATTTTTGTTACTTTTGCTGGCTGTTTGAATTATTTGTAAAAAAATGTTTTCAAACTACGTACCTAAAGAAATTTAGCTGAAGTTACATTTGAAGCTCATTTATTTCATTGATTGAAGCTAATTTATAAGAAATAGCCGTATTTAAAACTAGTTGTCTTAGATTGGCAGTTGATGGAGAAAGCATAGTGTTTGTTCATACCACTATGCTTATTTGCTTGAAAAAAGTGTTCTTTTGGATTTTTAAAAATTATCTATTGAATTATTTTTGTACTTCGTAGATGTTATGATGGTTTATTGAGAAGGGGTTATTGTACTAATGTGGTAAACAGCATATCAATACTTTCAGTGTGTTAAATTGATGAAGAAATCATTTCATTTAGAAATAATGTATTTTTAGCCAAAGTGAAAAGGGCTAGAGATATCACTTGACTTATTTTCAAAAAAAAAAAGAAGAGTGCTTAATTTATCACTAGTTTTCTAAATTCATTTTATTTGAATTTGTGTTGGATGGTGTCTTGTATTTTGTAAATAAATTATTTATTTACTGTAATTTATGAAATTGCTGAGCAATTACATAATTAACATGATTTATGAAATAATATTGATTTGTTTTTGTTTTTTTTTTTATAAATCTTGAGCTGCTTTCATTATTTTTATGTGTTAGTATATACTCTCACATATGTTATACTATATTCACCACATGTTACTTTGCTTATTGGATGTGCAGCTGGTGGTTTTTGGAAAATGTTATTTATTTTTAAGTACTGATATGTATATGTTGGTCAGAACATATAAATACCAGTGCTGAAGTACAATTCTCAAATTTATCGGAAAATGTTTGTTTGTGATAGGGAAACTAAGACCATTTATAACTCTCGGCCAAGGATGATCTCTAGTACTGCCTAGACGATTCGGAAAATCTTGAGTGGCAGTGTAACTTCTAAATGATTTGAACCTGAATCCCACAACTTTATAGAATATTTACATTTTTTAAACTGTTTTAAAAAATGTTTTTAAAAGATGTTTTCTTTAAAAGAAAATTAAAAGATGTTTTAATTCTTAAAGTTTGAGAAGATATAGTTTTCACAATATTGTTTTGGTATCAAATGGTTTTAACTTAAAAATCAGAAATACTATTTTGCTGTACCTAATGGCAAGCAATAAATAATGAAATTGTATAATATTTAACCATATTAAATTGCATATCTGATTGTCAACTCATGCATCCATGCTGCTCACAATAATCTGTAACCTTGTGATTACTACATTTATCTTGACCTTAATATTTACCTAAACACAACATTTAATTAGGTAATTAATAGAAACTTGACATCTCGTCACTTTCATGTAATAAGAGATTGTGAGCATACAGGAAATTTATCACAAAGTTCGTCTAAAATACTGGTTTTCTTTAGCATGTCTGTCATTCTGCTCTTTTAGCTATTCAGTAAATGAGAGTAGGATGTCCTGAGAGTTGCTTGTCATGAACAGATGTTTTCTCTGCTATAAATTTCTGTATGATTATGCAAATTTATGCTAAACCAAAATGTATATGATTATATTTTAATAGGGAACATAAATGAAAGATAGATTAAATTGAGTACAATTAAGAAAATATTTAATTAAATGTTACGTGAAAAGTGAGCAGGTGCACCATCATGTAAGAAACTACATCTCCAGTCTATCTGTAATTGTATTATCTTCCAAGAGTTCAGTCAGATTTATTTACAGTTAATGCAAGACTGTTTCTTGAAAGCCTTGGTGGTGAAAAAAAAGGTGATGAGATTGTCACCAAGAGGACTACACTATACATTAAATGAAAAATTAAATTGGAAATGTGTTATGACGTTCTATATGTGGGTTTTTCTCTATCCAAGTATGGGCATGTAGTTCCAGCGTTCAAGTCCTAGTAAAGCCAGTTATTTTTACACAGATTTGAATACTAGATTGTGGATACCGGTGTTCTTTGGTGTTGGGTTTCAATTAACCACACATCTCAGAAATGGTCGAACTGAGAATGTACAAGACTACACTTCATTTACACTCATACATATCATCCTCTGAAGTATTATCTAAACGGTAGTTACCGGAGGCTAAACAGGAAAAAGAAAAAAAAAGTATGGGTGTGTAAAAAAATTAACATCCCATTTCTTGTGAAAGAAAATTCACTAGTAACCAGAATATGACTGCATATCTCAATATGTACAGCTGGTCAAACTATATATATATATATATATATAGACTTAAAAGAATTGTATAAAACAGAAAGTAACAAAGAATAGCATAAAATTATTAAATGGCTGATGACAAAGGTCGGACTTATTCTATTTATTTTTAAAATTTTAATGTTGTATGGTAGATGTAAGGGCAGTGATTTGTGATATTTGACTGTTATATCTCTAATTCCTTTAATTTCATTTGTTGACAAGTTTATAATTGTTATCTTTTCATTTGTCAAAGGAACCTTTGATGGAGGAATACAGTATAGCTGCACAAGTATGGAAACTTAGTTCCTGTGATATGTGTGAATTGGCTCGTAACAGTGTGCTTATGAGTGGATTCCCACACAAGGTAATGCATAGAGATATTTTATAAGATTAATTTAAGTATTGATAATTCTGAAATATTATTTGAAATGATTTTTGTTGTGGTCATCTCATTATGTCCCATAATGTATTTCATTATATATATATATATATATACCACAAAAGAAAAAACTTTGCTTTGAAGGACCAGTCGATGAAAATAGATTTGTGTTTAATATGATATTAAAACTTGTTCTTTATTTATTATTCTTGTGCATCATGTTTTTATTTTAAGAAAATATATGTAATAAAAGGTTATGCATACAACATATGTTTTTTCCTCTTTCCTTGGTAGTGCAGTTTCAGTGTTCTATCTATTGTATTAAAAAAGATCAGTTTCAATTTGCTCTGTAGTATTAACATTCATGAGGTACATCATTGTTCTCAGGTCTTAATTTTAACATATTTTTTGTTTTAATTTCAGATGAAACAACATTGGCTTGGTCCAAACTATACTAAAGAAGGAGTTGCTGGAAATGATATTTCTAGAACAAATGTTCCAGATATTCGTGTTGCTTTCAGGTATGAAACACTTGTCGATGAATTGTCAAATATATTTAAAGTTTGCGACAAGGATACTTTGCCTTAAAACTGTATTTTTTTAAATTTAATATTTGTTCTTGATGTATGTTTTTATCTTCCAGAATAGTATGGTATCTGTAAAAGTGAGACTAATTGTTATTTTTCTCTATGCCCTTCAAGTTAAATATGTGTATGATTAGGAAAGTAATTTGATGAATTGTTTAATTCATTAAAATACTTTCACATTCACAGAATATTATTTAGAATTGAATAGAAATATTCTGTTGAATTCTGGTGTTTCAACATTTCATTGCCAATATGATTTTATATGTAAATTTGTATGCAATACAACAATGATGCGATAACATTATGAATTCATGTATTGCCGAGGGTATATTGAATTTGAAGGAATTGATATCTGATTTTATCATATAACAAAATACCAAATTATTTTAGTTTTACAATTTTATTATTTGTTGTTAATGTCATTCACAAATACACACACACACACACACACACACACATATATGCATACACATGTAAAAATATAGTCCTTAGATTATAGACATTTTATATTTGACTGTTATTATAAAAGTAATTTTTTTATCATTATTATTTTATAATCTACTTAATATTTATTAAAAAAAAAAAAAATAATTATACATGTAGCCATTTTAATTTTGTATTAATGTTGAATTTTATTTTTAAAGAATGGGTTCTTAAGGTTTCAGCAAATAATAATATATAAAGTAAAAATGTTGCCCCTAATTGTTTATTGTCACAATTTTTATTTTTTAATATCCTGTAATTGTTCAAATTGAACCAGTTGTGTTGTGCTATTCAGTGGTGATTTTTTCCTTATTCGTATTTCTTGACAGTAGTATATAACTCATTCCTACTAATTCTTAGTTTTTTTATTCTTTAATAAAATATTAATTATAATTGTTATTAATATAGTATAGTAC
Source organism: Lycorma delicatula (assembly GCF_047948215.1). NCBI lineage: Eukaryota > Metazoa > Arthropoda > Insecta > Hemiptera > Fulgoridae > Lycorma > Lycorma delicatula. The sequence continues at coordinate 159,715,854 of NC_134459.1, read as the reverse complement.
TGGTTCTCTATAGTCTGTGGAATATATACAGTGGAAATTTAAGATTAGTCTATTGTAAGCATTTGTTATAGACAGTAAGATCTTACGATTTAGGTTATTTAAATTGCTGTGTAATTTGAAATACACAGCAATCTAAGTAGTAATTGCGGACTTTTTTTGTAATTGAAAGAACATCTTTTTTTATAGTAGTCAATTAAGTCAAGTAAAAAACAAGTTCTCTAGTTTTTTTTTTTGTAGTAATTTTATTTCTTAGTAATGCGATCAGTCCAGATTATTCACCTTTTGTAGCCAACTTAATTTTTTTTATTTTTATATCATATTTTGCCAAGTTAACATTCTCAAAATATATTTTCTCTGGTGTTGAAGTGTGCTGGTATTTTTTACTGTTTTCTTTTATAATTTAATATTAATTAATTGTTAATTGGTCTGTTAAATATTCTTTTATTATAATATCTGTTTTACCATTTATTTGTTCTGTTTATTGCAGGTAATTTTTTGTCTATTATGTGTTAAGAGATTTTGATCCTTGAATTTAGGAAACAGGACAATAATAAACTATTTAATAAGACAAGAAAAGTAATACAAATTTAATTCTAAAATCTTGGTTTGTTATATTGAAAACAAATTTTTATTAGTATGAAACTACTTCTTCCTTATTTGATGATTTTCAAAACTTTATTGTCTGCTTCCCTCAACCAGATTTCTTCTGGTCATCCTTAAACAAATGTATCTCCTAAATTCAAGGAAAATAGATCATGTAGTCTGCCTTTATATCTTATCACATTAAAAATCTTTTTTTATACTGATAATAAATCTAGTCACAACTTGTCCTAATTTTATTCTGTTTCTGGTAAACTAAGATGGTGTTAATTTATTTACCTAGGTGTTATAAGTTTATTTACTGTAATAGTGATAATCTGACAGTTCCACAATTATATAGTACGTATGAGAGATGTAAGCAAATTCTATTATCGTATGAAATTATTAAACATTGAAATATCTTTTGTTAACTTATAATATCTTTTGTTAAATATGTTAACTTATCATATACGCCCAGTTTTTTTACTGTAAATCTTGATCTAAGTATGAATAAAAATAAAGATTATAGTGAAACTCTTTGATGGTTCTTAACATTATTTTTTTATTCTTTATAGAAGGAATATAATTTTAGTTAGATATATAGGTCTCTCTCTCTTGTCAGGCTGATCATTTTAAAGTGATTGCTGAACTTAAAATATTCATAAGATGAAGTTCTTCTAGTATTAAAAATGAATTTAGAAAATGCAGTAAATTTAGAATAATAAATGTTAATTATTAACATCTAAAATATTGTGATAAAAGCCCACATGAATTATTTTTAATTATGTACTTATTGTTAGGTGTATTTTAGAAGTATTTTAGTTACATGTTTGCAGTTCTTTTTCTTTGGATTTCTTATTTTTTTAATGAGAAAGTAAGGCTCATTTAATATTGAATTAGATTATTCAGACTGTACTGTAATTTATATAGCGGATGCCTAAACAAATAATATTTTTATTGTAATAAATGTGTGCATGTTTATCAGATTAATTAGTAGTTTGATATATTCTTTAAATTATCTGAAACAGTTTAATTGTTGAATTAAATAAATTTGATTATTTAATATACAATAAAACCTCACTTTCGCACGTTAGTAGTTCCAAATATAAGAGAATGTAACTGCTAAATTGTCTCTTAACTACTAAGCAAAAGAATGTTATAATGAACCTTTTTTATGGGTAAATTTGTATAAATAATTCAGATTTTTTTATTTATATATTGATGCAAGCTTGAAATTAAATTTTACTGCAGCAATTACAAATAAAATAATTATTGATATAAATTTAACTATAACTAGTGAATTGGAATAGGTTATTAGTTAAAAACAGCATTGGACCGAGTACTGAAACATATCAATGGAATCTTTTATTGGACTTTGAAACTTTCTAGTATGCAACACATTTTGACTAGCTTGATCTTCTTAAATGAAAACCATATTCTAAAAAAGTAAGAATTATGAATTTGCATAATCTGGAGAGTGGGGTTTCACTGTATTATAGGTTAAAATGTATTATAAATGCAGGTATCAAATTTTGTTGTATAAAATATATTTATAAAAATATAACGAATAAAAAACCTATTCTTTCATGAAATATATCGCAATTAATTGAGAAACCTATTTTAATAAACATTATATAAATACTTATTAATATAATATAAATATTTTTAATCAATTAGAGTAATTAATAGATATTTCATTTTATCATGTAGTTTTTGAGACCAATATAAGACTGTGATGCTGACATATATATATATATAACATATAAATATTTATGAATAGAGTAAATAAACTATAGCTGCATTATACAGTCACCGATCAAAATATTAACAATAATAAATAATAGCAATTTGTTTTCTTTTAATAGATGTTGGTAATTGCAAGAATATTAAGTATGTTTACTGTTACAATTTTCCTCAGGCATATGACCAATAAAAATTTTTGTTGAGATCTATTTAAAATTAATAACATTGTTTAATGCTGTAATAAAATGATTTAAAACTGTAATTTTTTAGTATTTTCTTCTTTTTCATGTATGAAAAATAAAATAAAAATATGATAATGCAAAAGTTTCATTTCTAGATGTTAATTTTTGGGGCTTCTTTGATAAAAAAAGTTGTTTTTGAAATCTGCATTTGAAAAAAATTAGATTGTACTATTGCACGTCAAGTGCAAAAGTACAAAATAAGTGATAAAGAATAATAAAAAGGAGTGGGGGAAAATGCAGTTTCACTATTGCAATATTATAAGTACAAGAAAAATTGTTGTGGCTCACCTGAAGTGAAAATCTTACAAGCAAACTAGGTTACTAAAAAGGAGTGGGGTAAATTTATGCTATTGCATCATAAATACAAAGAAAATTTCAGTCGCTCACCTGAAGTGATGCTGTACAAGAAAATCTTATACAAGCAAACTAGGTTACTTGAGTTTCTACAGGGATGATTCGCAAAAAATATAATAAACTTTCAGGGCATGTTCTACTGGTGAAAATAAGACTCTGCTCCCCCAGAATCTCTCTACAAGTTGCTACTTTGCCAATGCTACTGCAGTATTGTAAACTATATTTATCTTTACACTATACTACATAACAATTAGCTTCTAGCAGTGTGCAGTACTTTATATTTCTCATACAAATTAGCTTTTAGTGAGCATTTACTGGATTTTATTAAGCAGTGGTAGATAAGAATCGTGGGTGGCAGTTAGAAACTACACAACTATCTACTCCAGACCATTAAGTAAATAGCTATTGCCATTCTAGTAAGACTAGACTAATCCCTGCAATATAGATAAATGTTATAAACGGTAGTTATGTAGGATCGACCAATGAATCCAAAACTTTGTCTGATATACCAGCTTGCAGCCTGTAAAATTTTACATATAATAATAAGTGTAATACAGTGACAGTAGGTAATTCCTGCAGCAAACCGATTCTCCATTTACTACAGAAAATTTTGTTGATAATTACAAATAGGCATTTACTGCCAACATCTGATCGATCAAATGGACGTCTGTAAATTATGCAAAAATTGCCAGCATCTGTTTCAACAGACTTTTCAAAAATGCTCTTTTTTAAATTAAAAATACAACTAATCGTTTAGAAATATCTTAAGTTGTAAAAAAATATTTTTTCTACAACATAAATGCAGTTAAGTTTAACATAATTAAATGCCATGTTGGCCAACCTGTTGTGTTCGCGCACCTAAGCAAGTTGTATTGGTCTTGCTTGTTTGTTTACAGTCATGCTAGGCAAACACTTGCTTTGCAAACATGTGTTCTGTTTATTTTAACTGCATTTTGTTTTTTTTAATATTTTTATAGTAAACAACTATTAGTACTTCTAATTTTAACATTTATATGTTCATGTTTTTGTATTATAATGAGTATGCATGCAATTTAGGTCACATTCACCTGTAAGAAGTGATAATACATTCAGAACGTTGGGTGTTTCGTTAGGATTTTAAAAACTTTACTTGTAATACATGTCAAACTGAAAAGTTGTGTATAGGTAAGAAACATATTTTTGTTCCTAGTGGACTACTAGTTGATTTTTTTTTTTACCGCTCTGAAGGGGCTGAAAATGAAAAAATAAATTTTCCCCAAGTATATTTTTCATTTTTATAAATTTTTTTTTTGAAAATAGTTGCACCTAACAAAATATGTGCACTCTATTATTAATAGTCTATTCTGAATAACTGTATTAGGTTTAAAGTCATATTTTAAAATTCATTCAATTAAAACATCCCTGGCAATTTTGCAAAAAAAGTTCCCAAAATATCCCAAAAAAAGGTTGGCACTAACAGAGTTAAGATGAAAATCTAACAGCATAATAGATAGTAGAAAACTTGAAAGGTAAGGAATTTACATTAAAACTTATTCTTGTACAGAGTTTTCTGATGTAGAATTGAATGTCAGTCTTTAAAAATGTTAACTGTAAATTTCAGAAAAAATATACAGTTTATGTTTTAAATCAGTTAAATTATTTCTGCCACAATATTAGAAAGGAAAATGTAGGGTTTGCATAGAAATTTTGTCAGAAGGGAATTAAATGTTTTGTAAGAGACTAAAAATAAAATTACATTTCATTTTATTATCAGTATTGTCAGCAGAAAGGTGTCTAGGGATTAAAGAACGAGTGATCTCTTTATTATTTAAAGTAACTATGAAACTAAATTATAAGTTAAAAATACATTGGCGTAAACATGATATAATAATATGCCCCATATAAAAAAATATATGGGAAAAGTAATCTTTTATCAGCTCAGTTGGTAGTAGGTAGATAGCTGCACCCATGACGGAAGAGCTTGTCTTTCGCCAAAATGGGAGTGCTTAACTGTTGTGCTACCTTTATATATTGTATTAATTATTCTTTAAACTGCATTAATGCTGACTTAATACAATAAAAAAGCAATTGAACACATATTTATTATTTAAAAAAGAAAGCTTACAAAATAGTAATATAAATGTAGAGCAATGAACAATAGTTGGTCAGTTTAATCCTTTGCCATGTATGCATTTGTAAATTCATTTTTTCACACTACTTAGTTAAGTAAATTAATTTAAATGTCCTTGTATCATTCTATCTATGATATAAATGTACATTCTATTGCGATCATATATTCATTTTAACATATTATTTCTACTGCGTTAAATTTTTCATTGTCATTGCCATTCTGCTTATAAAATGTGTTTGTGAAAGAGTACATTTGAGTTGTTAAGTACATAAGTGGCTGCATGTGTATACTTCATTGATATTTTTACATCCAATTAATTACATTTGATTCTGTCTAGTATTGTTATATTCTTCTCTTTTTTTTATTACACTTTTTAATAATTCCTTTGCAAATTTCAACACAGAACATTTTATTCAAATAAATTTTCTTCTTGCCCTTTTTCAGTAGCTTTGTAAATGATGTTTCTATCAGCAGAAGTAAAGGTGGGTTGTTGCATGAACTTTTGGACTTGCCATGCCAATTGTTCTGTAATGCTGACATTTTCATCAGCTTGACTAAAATAATCAAAAGATGATGTTAAAGCTGAATTCTTTGATGATGACCTAAAAGAGATAAATTTTATTCATTGATAATGATGCATTTGAATATGACTCTTAGTCCATAAGGCTTCTCAACCAACTTTGTTAGAGAAAATTAATATAACCTGATTATTTTAAGTATTACCATTTACTGTATGCTAAGTAGTATATTTTTAAATATCTAAATTTTTTTTATAAATAAAATTTAATTTACTATTAAATACCATATTTCACAACTGTAATTGGGTGACAGTTAGTAGTTCTTAGGAAAATTATGAAATAATAAAATTAGTATGGCATCCCTGCATAATTAATAGATAAAATAGGATTTATACATAAACTTAAGAGAAATGGATTATAGCATTCAAAATTGTCTATCCATTGTTCTTTGATGCTACAGAACTTAGTTCGGTTAAATAATGTCTTTGAAGTGATCAGCCTGATACTGGAAAATAAACTGCAATTGACTTATGTTGTAAAACTATGTAGAACACAATGTATGAAGCATATGTAATGGAGAAGAATTTTGATTTAACACTCACAACATTAAACTTTGTATAATAAATATTTCAGTCTGCTTTTTTTACTGATTTACAATAACTGATTTCATAAAAGCTTCATTATTACCTAACAGAATACACAACAAGAGATGCCATAAAATTTTGCTAGAATCAATGAAGAAAAATAGAATTTCCTTATACTTGCCCCAATTTACACACATTAACAATACTAATTCAGATGGTTCCAAAAATGTTATCGGAGATGGTGTTTAGCATGCATATTTTGAAATTCATTTTCTACATATATTTTTTTAAAGAAAATGTCAGTTCAATGAGGAAATCACACGCAACAAAAATTAAGGAGGCTAAAATTTGACTTAATATTTACCATATGCACTTCTTTTTTTTGTAAGATTCAGTTTAATTATAATTCTTTAAAAATTAAATTAACCAGTTTCATCCCATCCAGAGTACAGGTTGAGTCAGCTGCTTTAGATAATAGAATATCTCTGCAAACTTTATCCTGCTTACAGATGATTCTTGTACAACTTCTCAGTGGATCTTCTCCTTTCTTGTTTATAAAATCTCCTTGACATCATACAATGGACATAATTCTTTTATCCTATAGCACTTTACAGATAATTAAAAGGCATGCTCAGAGACAATTCAGAGCCAACCTCCTAATACTAAATCTGGGTGCTGGAATTTTATATTCCAAATATAATAAAAAACTTTTAATGAAAAGAATTCAGAGACGATTTGAGTCAAGATAGATTTCTCAGTAGTACTAAGAACCACATTTGGTGGTACGGTATAGTACCGAAATGTGGTGCGTGTACATGGTAAATAATTATCACTAAATAATCAAATAATTTTTAATCTTTGGTATTACTGTATATTAACTTTATTATATACTTTCCTATACTTCTGTGAAGTTCCTAGGATTTGATTTTTTATTTAAAATATTTAATAAGGACATGTTAGGGGAAAGTCAAGAGATTTGTAGTTGAAAGTGGAAGATAAAGAAAAAAAACAGATTAAACAAACAATCTCTACAATAGGGAAAAATGTTTAGCATACATTGTGCAAATGTTCTTTAAATATTTGTTTTTTTTTAATTTCTATTTTCATACACTGATTTCTTGTAAATGGCAAAAAAATAATAAAATATATTATTACTTAGCAAATCATCCGCAGTACTACTAAAAAATAATTACCCATAGAAAAAAATATATATTACCGCATCATTTGTTATTAAGAAAATTTTATCTAAGAAGGGAAGTACAGTTAACCTTTTGCTTCTAAAGCTAAAAACCGCTTATCGACATAATCATCTATTCATATGTGTTTTATTAGCAATAAAATTTGCAAGAATAGAAAAAGTAAAAAAGTAAAAGTAAAAAGAGGTGACAATCAGAATGACCATCATAAACCCATTTCAACATTCAAATGCATTTTGTTAATGACCTTCCTGGAACAAACCAGACACTCCTGAAATATGAAAAAGGGTAGGTAACATGCAAAAATTGTGTAATATGGTGATAACTTAAAGAAAGAAATAATAAGAGAATTATTCTGAATCATGTAAAACAAATATATTTGAAAAGAAAATTTATATATATATGTGTGTAGCTTTTTTCTGTGTAAAATGTTACATTGCTAAATATTATCAACACAAACTAAACTAGTCTGTCATATACAGTTAACAACAAATAAATCATAATATTAATGCAGACTAGATAATTGAAAATATTTTCAAGACTGTTTTATTTACTCTGATGTTATAAAGCAGTACTCTTTCATTGTTTAATGTGACTCCTTAAAAGATTTTTTCCTATTCAAAAGAAAAAAACACAATATTATACATTTATCAATTATACGTTATACTTTATACTTTCATTTATCAATGAAAGTTACAGATAGTTAATTGTTACGAAAAATGACTGAAGAAATAATGCAATAAACCTTGTCTAATCCTAAGACCTAAGTGCCTAAATAAAAAATTTACTCCAACAATTAGCTAATTACATATAAAAGTTAAAATGTTGACAGTTTAAAAAATATTTGGAAATATACTACCACAAGATATTTTCATAAATTAACAAACAAAAAAAAAAGAATTTTTCAAATGTTATTCATCACCACTTTATAACACTTAAGACATATATAACAACTGTTATGTTTAAAAAATAATTCAGAAACATCAGATATTAATTAATAAAGTTGAACATTTGGAAAATATTACATTTTTAAACATGAACAAAGAACATACTTAGAAATGAACAGGTAAATTTTGAACATGAACTATTTAAATTAATTGGTCATGAAGAGTAACAAGATTTTACCTGTAATAATGGTAATGCATTATGACAAGATAGTTTTTTTAAGCTAATAAATTTATCTTTTTATTATTAATTTACAAATATGTTAACATGCATATTTAAACATTATGTATCCATCACCAGTTGAAATATATATTAAAATACATATATTTTATAATTGTTGATGAATCCATATACAAAAAGTGGTGTTACTTGCTGGTTAGCATCCTACCTAATATATCAACTAATGTTTTTTTTCTTATTTAACCTCTGGAACCACCGTTAGGTATGGCTTCAGAGGATGAGATGAACGATTTGTAGCGTGAGTGATAATGCCATGCCTGGCCGGGATTTGAACGCAGGACCTCTGGATGAAAGGCTGAGATGCTACCATTCGCGGTACAGAGGCCAGCAGTATATCATTACTTGTGTTTTCTGTAGCGATCAATTTTTTTATTTAATGTTTTTTAGTAAAGTAACCAAGTAACCGGAGACAAGTGTAGCCAGTCACATATACTGTAACAGTAATGATGACAGTAGCTGTGTTGGTTAAGTCACAGCGCCGTATACTTTCGCACCCCTTAAAAAAAAAAAAAAATCAGAATTATATTATCTAACCTTATTTTTAATAATTAATTATCAGAAATAAATGTTTTCAATACTGCAATAATGTGATTTTAAATTATTATTTGAAAATTTGTATTTTCTTGCTTTTGGTGTTATTTGGTTTTGCTTTGTGTTAGTCTCCCAGCATTTAATAATTAAGATTAATGTTAGCTAGTGAAGCGAGCGTTAGGTTACGTTGATATTGTGTTAGTTGAGATGCTAACCACAAGTACCAAAAAGCTTATTAAACAAATTGCTGATTTTTATATTAAACTTAGCATTTTAGGGTGTTCATTGGCTTTTATTATTATTATTATTAGCAAAACACATTACAGAACATGTTTAAAATATATAATATATATGTATGTACGTATGTGTGTATTTTCATTTAATTCACGGTTCATTTTAAGTGTGCCACCATTAGAATCTTTGTAACTATAAGAACTACAAAAAACTTTTCACAGGGTAATTAAAATATTTTCCCCCAAGCATTAAAAGTGCAGAACAGGCATTTTTCAAATCACTTCATTTTTCCAGGGACCTACTTTACATTTTTAAAGTAAAAAAAAAAAATTTGGGTAGAGTTTTTGATAGTAAACATCATTTTAAGATTTTTTTTACTATTTGGTACTTCTCTAAATACAATCTTTCAATACCTACAGAGGGGTGAAATCCATTACGGTAGCCAATTAAATTTTTCCATGTAATGTTTTTATTAATGTAATTTTCAAATAGGAAACATAATTTTCAGACTTATTTCATTCTTTGGTAAAAGACTAATTTTCAAGTTATGATGACAATTTATGTTAGGCGGCATATTGGTTTTTATATTTAAGAGCTTGTAGCTCCTCAATAGTTGAATTTAGGGAAAAATACCCCTTAGATTAAGTCTTAAAATGATGTTTCTATCAAAAACTCTCAAAAAAATTAAGAGTGGCTCCAAATTGGAAGAAATGATGTGAAAAATGTCAATACCGTCTTTTTAATGTTTAGGGAAAATAACTAAGTTCCCCCATTAAAATTTTTTTGCAGCTTTACTGTCTCGGAGATCCAGTAGTGGCACACTTAAAAAGAACACCCTATATATATTCTGTGTCTATAATCAATAAATAAAATCAAAAATTTTATTATTGAAATATGTTTTGTTATATGTATACATATATCAAAACAAGATATATCTATTTATTTATATAAAACAAGTATGATATAAGAATATGATTTTTTGGACTGATCTATGATGGGGAGTCTGATAAAAGCTTACTGCCTTGATTATTTTGTTGAAAATATAATGTGCATCTAAAATAAATATACCTTACAAATATTTTAAAATGAATATTATTATTATTATTATATAAACTTATTAGAACAGTGCAATGGTTACTTCTGTGGAGTTAATTACAAGGGGAAGTTTATGAAAAGAAACAAAGATCAGTAATAAATAATAACACTGGGGAAATCAAAACCATAAACGTGCTGAAAAATATTTGCAATTTGACGAATAGATAAATGTATTGCTAACAATGGAGTGCAGTTTTGTTAAAAACTTTTTTAAAATAATTAAAAAATGTATTGTAAAAATATCATTTAACTACTTTATAAATAATATATATAAGCAGTACTTAATACTTTCACAACTCTAACGCCCTCCTACAATGCAAGAGATTTGAAAATCATCATATTCTCATGTCACAACCTATTTATATGTAAAAATCATTACCTTGTGAGTACAACAGCTTCTGCAAACTGATCACAGAAAGATGCAAGTTTAACATCTCTACGACTGATTCCATTTACATCATGTGAAGTCAGAGTTATGTGCACTTTGTTATATGCATTAAACCATTCTGGATGATGATTCATTTTTTCGGCAACTAATGCTAAACGTGTCATAAATGAAAATGCCTGAAAATTAAGAATAAAAACACTGATCAACAATGATTTTGTTAAATGAGAGTGAATAACTGATTCTTATAATATTTTTCATGCTGATTTCAAATATGAGATCAGGATTCTTCTATAAAGCTTTTTTTTTTTTAATTACCAGTTTTATTTTCAGGTGATATCATAAATGAACTCCATAAGCATAGCATTTTGTGAAAATATTATATTACTTATCAACTAAATAGCTTTTGTTTATTAAAGATGAAAATGTCAAATCTTGTGCTAACTTATCAGGCGATGAAGGAGATCCAAACTTTTTAGAAAATAGATATGCTGATCCCCATTTAATTAATCAGTCAGAATTAAATGATCTAGTTGATGATCTAAATTTATAAAAAAAAAAAACAGAAATACTGGCATCAAGACTGAGATGAGACTGATGAATCTTTTACATCCAAACACTAAAATAAGTGCTTTCCATGACAAACAGTCAGAATTTGAACATTTCTTCTCTCAGTACGAAAACTTAGTATAGTGTAATGATGTGAACTCTTTACTGGAAGCTTGGGGGACATATGCACCATCCTGACAAATGGTGACTTTTTATTGACTCGTCAAAGCTTAGTTTGAAAGGTGCTCTACTTCGCATTGGAAATAAGTACTCATTGATACCATTAGCATATGCTGTTCGCATGAGCAAATCTTATGAAAATATAAAACTTGTATTGACCAGGATTCAGTAGAGAAATATTTGTGGAGATCTATTAGTAAGTAGTAGCACTTTTACTTTGACTGCAACTTGGATACACTTAAGTTCTGTTGCTTTTTGTGGAACAACAGCAGTGGGATAGTAGGGAAGAATGTTGTTAGTCAGGCATTAGTAAAACCGAAAAATATTTATCTTCTGCGTTACATATTAAACTGGGATTATTAAAAATTTTTGTAAACGCAATAGATCATAATGGTGCAGGGTTTCAGTTTCTATAAAATAAATTCCCTAATATGAGCGATGCTACAATAAACGAAGGTAAATTTGTTGGACCACAAATAAGAAAACTAGTGGTGAGTGATCCGGCATTTGAAGAATGTTTGAATGTCTTGGAGGTTGCTGCGTGGAAATCATTTCAAAATGTGGTAAACAACTTCCTCAGAAACCATAAGGCCAGTAACTACAGAGAACTTGTGAGTGAATTCTTTCAACACTACAAAGAACTTGGGTGTAACATGTCACTCAAAATCTATTTCTTACATTCACATTTGGATTTTTTTCTTACAATCTTGGTGCTATCAGTGATGAACATGGAGAACGCTTTCAACAGGAGATGTCTGCAATGGAAACAACAAACCAGGGAAAATGGATCCCACAAATGTTACCCGACTATTGTTGGAATCTAAAGAGTGAAAAATACAAAAGAAAGAAATTTTAGGCGAGTACAAAATACATGTAATTTATTGTCATATTACGTTCACCATATATTTTTTGTTTCAAAAGAAATTTCAATTACAAATAACTGGACCCGATCGAAAAACTTTAACATGTATGAAATCAGCATAAAAAATACTATAAGAATCAGCCATTCACTCTCATTTAACAAACAATAAATTTAACTTCGTTGACTAGTGAAATTACTCTTTGCCTCTTATAAAAACTATTTAATAAAATTTAATAATTACTTTCCAAAACAAAATTTACACTAATGTAGAGTATAAAAGTTTTTTAATGTTTGATGTTATAAGATTTTGTTTATAATATCTTTATAAACAGAATTGTTTAATATAAATTAAATTGTAAGGGAGAAGTTTTACTAGGCAGGTACCTCAATTATTAGTTGATCCTTTTTACAATCCATACACAGAAAATAAAATCCTCAGATAAATCCATCAGAACCTGTCATTCCATTACAGAAGCAGCTGCATTAATGGACATGTTTACACCATTTTGTGAATGATTCAATTTGACAGTAGACCCAATTCTTAAGGCAGTTGTCCAGGGAAAAGTAACTAGCGATAAGGTAAGTAGTGGAGGGAAGGGAAAATCAACCGATTTGTGAGATCAAGCTAGATTATAGTATTACCAACAACCAATTTTTTAAACCACATTTAACACACACAATACATAACAAAGACCAGAAATAACACAAGTGTACTTAGATACCTATCTAATTACATTCCCACTGCTTCATTGCATTTGCCTCTTAAATCCCATTAAAATAATTAGCAACTGAACTAAGTAAGAATAACACAAACATGATAAATGCACACACATTATGTGTTCATCATTAAACAAGAGCATTCTTTTAAAAACAAAATTCACAATTAATTCTGCTATGGTGCAAAGAACCACCCACGAATAATACCACAATATTGGTGGTCATTACTCATTACAATTATAATAAGTTTTTATTATTGTACAGAAAAAATCCATTAATATCATAAAACTCATGGCAGTCTATTGTACCCAAACAATTTGTTTATATTTCTACATCAAATCATTCAGTTAATAATAACCTAGCAGTTTTACATATTCTAACAGCACCAGACTGTAATTTCTAGTTATTGTTTTTTACCAATATTATCACAATTAACTCTTTACTATTTTGACACCCTTGACCTCAGAATAGTAGTAGCATACTACTTTTCATCTGGAAGGTTATGGATATGAATTCCGGTCAGGCTTGTCACAAGCATATCACATTAAAAATAAGATGGCAAATGTAATTGGGCATCAGCCTATAATTGTAAGGATAAATAAGTAATTTTTTCTTTTCCTTCTAAAACGGTCAAGAAGAAATTCTTTAAGTTAGAATTATTATCTATTATCTGGGAATAAAACTGACGAAGGAACAGCATTTTGTCCAGCCAACAAAGCATTTAATTTCTACTTCTGCCTCTATTATTTACTTACATTCAGGAGAAAATGTGTTTGCTACAAAACCTTTTCTTCTCAAGATTCACGTTTCCTATATATTTTCTTTAGAAAAATTAACTGTCATTTCTTCAATTGCTTCTTACACTCCATGGCCATTACTTGAAAGCACAGCTAGGAATTATTTCCAACCATAATAATACATAAAGCAATCAGTAGTAAAAAATTAAGTTTTTATTAGCACTTATTCACAGAATAGGAAAATATTCACCATTAAATAAATATAATCATGCACTGTATGTGTGTATGTAAACACATTTTTCTTTGTTCAGATCCTGAATGTTTGAGATAATCAAGAGAATGAGCTAGATATAGGAGATGATAATCATAAAGCACTACTTACAAAATTTTTATAATAAAGTTAATATTAATAATATAATGTTTTTTATATCAATATAAGTAATAAAACTAACTTCAGTGGTTCACAGTTTAATTATTATTTTAATTAATGTTATTATTAATTAATTATCTTATTGTTAACTCAATATTAATTTATATTAGTTACAAAGTGTTTAGTATATCGGAATTGTATTTTAGTATTTATAATTTAATTGTAATTAAATTAATTTTGTATTTAAATTGAATTGCTATTTTTGCACCTTATACAATTACTTATGAATACTAAACTGTATTTGTAAGAAATTTTTATGTGTACATTCTCTCAATATCCTTTACTGAACTGCAAACACATGACAATATCAATTTCTCATTAACTAAAAGTTGTTTAGTAACTGAAATTTAATTTTATATCCAACGAATTCTTTTTTGTAAACAGTTATCCCAATCATTTTGTTTTCCAATTTATTTAATAACCACTCACCAGAGCCCCAATTTTTTGAATCTATAAAAAATAATTATAAATTTTAGAATTCACATAAGTAAAATAAACATGTTACCTCAAGAAAGTGTTCGTGTTTACCTCACTAAAATCTGTAAACAAAAATTCTTTGTAAAGAGCATCTCTTTCAGAGAGAACAGTCCATCCAGTGGCTGCTAACTTAGTCACAGCAGTATCTTTTTCTGTTCCAGCTAATAAGGGGTTCTAAAAAAAAAATTTTCAAAGAGTAATCTATATAAGCTAAAGCATTACAAGATATTAATATTAGTGCTGTTTTATCCTTCAACATACACAAGTAAAACAAAATGTAATTAGGGTGAAAACAAAAAAAGGTTAAATGATCCTTTTTTATACATTTTACACCTTTTTTACACTACAACAGCAGTTATAGTGCACATTTTTTACACTACAAATCCTATTAGCAAGCTATAAATTCATGAAGTAATAATTTATACAGTTATGTAATAATTGATTTTTATCAGACTTATCAGAATAAATCTGGGATTAGCAATCACCTTTCATCAAGGAGTTTACAGTGGTTGATATATAAGAATTAAGAGGATGCCTTGGTGTGGTCATTATAAGCGGAAAGGTTGATTGACATTAAAAAAATAAATATAATACTATATAATTAACTAACATTAATCAGACCAGATATTAGATTTAACCAGAACCAGATATCTGGGAAAATGGAAAGAGTAATTTGATTTTAGGATGTTGGAATGTATGAAGAACTGGAAAAAACGAAGATTTTAAGAGCTCATAGGAATTTAATGTGGATGTGACAAATTTAAGAAAAGCAAAAAGAAAGTGAATGGAAATGTTACAAAAAGCCAGTAAATATACTTTTTTTGTAATTTGTAGATGAAGATAAAATGATGAGGAGTGTCTGTCCATAGCTGTTTATCAGAATGTCAGAGATGAAAGGTTGTGGTAATAAGAGTTTAAGCTGTTATTGATGATATGAACACAGATTTTAAAAAAATATTTCTCATGGGTAACCTAAATGGACATATTGAAGGAAACTATGACAGTCTTGGTGAACCTCAGTAACAGTAGAATAATAAAGGTGTATGATCAGTACAATATGGAAATGATTCTTTGACTGTAAAGATATACTCACAACTATACTTGGACACATTCCGTAATCCACAAGAAAGCTAAAATCTGTTTTAGACTTTATAGTAACCAAACCATTTTTTTTAAAGGTTCAAGATGTTTGAATACATAAAAAGAGTTTTATATGGCTTGAAACACTTTCTTGTAAGAGCAATCATTTATCTAGTTAATAGGGACCAAAGGATAAAGAAATATGAAAACTACTATTAAATGGATTTCTTCTAACCTGGATAGGCGGAGGAATGAATTCTTTGTTTCTATGTAAAACAGTAGAGAAGGTGAAAAATGTATATGAAAGCAACATTGAAGAACAGTACTGGTTTTTAAAGAAGTGTATCTATAATGTTGTAAATGAAGTAGTATGGAAAATAATTGATGTACAATATAAGTGAAAGATGGAGCCTTAGAAGTGGCGTAAGAACTTAGAACATCTGGTAAATAAGAAGAAGATAGCTTATCAGTGCCCAATGTTGATTAGAGTATTCAGACAATATGAGAGCTTACATAAGGTATAATTATCTGGTAAAGAAGCAAAACAGAAGTGTTCAGAAAGAAGATGTAAAGAAGTTAATAATCTCACTGGAAGCTCAAAGTCCAGAGAAGCTTGGCTTATACCGAAAACATTTAAATATATACTAAATAAGGGATGTGATGAAAAATTAACTGACCTTGACTCATAAAAACAAAAATACTTAAACCTACTAGTTCAACAATGTGTCCCCCCTTCAGATTAAAAAATTATCCTAGCAATCTTTCTACTATTGGAAGCATTTTTCAAAGTCACATTTAGTGAAACCATAAATCCTATTATTTTTGCATTTCTTTTGATCTCTTTTCTATGTTCAAATCTATTTCCTTTAAGCAAATTTTTAAGCTTAGGAAAGGGCCTAAGATTGCAGGGAGCCATGTCTGGTGATTAAGAAGCCTGCTAATATTGTTCGATCATATGTTTTGCCAAACATCTCAGGATGCATGGGCTGGAACATTTTTGTGATGAATTTTCATGACAGCAAGAATGTTAAGCTGAGTCAAAGTATTTTCTTATTATCATATATTATTCATCACAAATATGATCAAGGGCAAACTGTTAACTAAGAGTACTATATAACTTCTTCATTGGCTAAGAGTTGCTGTTTGGCACAAGAGATCATAGTTTTGGGAAAATGGTGATTGAAAAACAGAGTTGGTAAAAAATGCTCAAACTGTTGTTTTGGAGGTCTTGTTAAACTATTTAATAACTCCTCAAAGGGAAGACACGTTCCACAATTGTAGTCTGCATATGTAAACTCCATAAAGGTACATCCAGGATTAAAACCAGGTTGGTAAAAAAATGGCCTAAAACTCTTTAAAAATAAAAAAAATGAATATAAATTTTCTCCATGAAGCAACTTGCATAAAATATAACATATGCAAAAGGGTTGTATATTTTATTTATTGACGAGAAAGGTGATACATGTCTTATATTTTTCGGATGGTATCAGAGAAAATGGTCTGGTACATTCAACTGATGTAACAGTGTTTATTATAAATTATTCACAATTAGGGACTTGCCTCAGATTTTGATGAAATTTACAATATATTTTATTTACGTCCTAAGTTATTTGTTAAAATTGAAATTTTTCACTGGAAATGCCTTTCACCTGAGATGTCTCTTTTAATATACACAATACAATCACCAACAATTTTGTAACGCAGCACTGAACAAGTGTAATATATGTTGTTTTCTACAACAAAGGTCATTAAATGAGTTACAAAGAATAAATTATAAATCTAACCTAAACCTTCACATAATATTCTACAAAAAAGCTTTCATGGGTAAATAAAACATACTGTACAAAGTAGGCCTTAATGAAGGCAATGTAAATGAAAAGAAAAAACAAACACAAAAAAGTGATTATGAATGAAAACTGTGTGTTAAATAAACACATGCACTGAGCAAACCTTTTTGCCTAATGTCCACACAATAGTAGAACTGATGTACAATGAAGTTTAAAACTGAATGTAATCCAAAACAAAATGTCAACTTAGTTTAAACTACTTAACATATAGCTTACTTAGTCAGCATTCATATCAAACTACATAATTAACAAACTGCAATAATTGGAAAATAATAGAAATGGTAATCAAAACTAGAACTCTAAACAGAATGAAATCTTAACAGTAATAAAAACTGATTGTTATTTAAATTTTTACAGATTAATTTATCTCTGCAGTATTCAATCAACATTTTCAAATAATAAAACTGTTATAGTTTCATGGTTTTAATCTAATGTAAATGCATCACGATAGAATCAGTCTAGAATTTAGAATGCTTGAGCTTTAGAATTAACAACGTTAAAAACACATGGGATTTGCTTCCAGAAGATATTTTCAGAGTTTTTTGTGTTTGATTGAGCTTCTTTAAAAAAATTAAAATTAAGAGAACAAACACATCAGTTGTACTCTTTGTAACACATTAACAAGATTTTCAAATCATTTTTTGGCAGACGTCATTCCCCACAACTCTATGTCAAAGATGGCACATAATATTTAGAAAAAGATCTATCAATAGATGTACTTTGAAGAAATGTCATTTTAAAATGTAACATCACATTGTGTTAACAAACTGATTTGGAGAAGAGCACATAACATATTTAAATAGGTTTGACACATTGTATATGAATTGAACCACCTTCCATATGCAGCTTGTTTTCATCACAATCTTAAAAGCTGTAAACAAATTTTATGAAACAAATAGTTTAATAAAAAAGTTATCACTAAATTTCCATTTTTCAGCAATTCTAAAAAGGAATATAATCTTACCAGGTGACTTTCAACACTACATTTATTTGGATCTGTTTGAATCACATCAATATCACATTTCATCTTTTCTAAACCAGTAAACATATATTTTAATATCATTTTAAAATCACTTTGGTCTTTTTTTATATCATCAATTTTCTTTGAAACTTCTGACATTCGTTTGTTAACAGAATCCACAAAATCAACAACGGGTGCAACACAGTCGGCTCTCTCACAAGCCCACTTAATATTACCCCTTATAATTCTGTCATATTCTTTTTCATTCAGTCCGACACACTGACGATGAAAAGAACGACCACAATGGCTAACACATTTAATTGCCGCATCATTAACGACAAACGATTTGAAGCAAACGCCACACAAATTCATTCTTTTAAAAAATGTTTTACCTGTATTATGTAATAAAAACAAACGAATTTGTTTAATAAAGCATTTATTATGAGTAAAAGAACGTAAACACAATAATAGTATTACTACTTTTATAAATTTTAAACAATTACAAATAATTTTTAACGTACTTTCAAGTTAAATCCATACTACACTGCGAAGTAACCCGCGTTCCTTCACTATCAGCTGATTTAAGAAACTGAAAAATGTATACAGAAAAAACTAAAAAGTAGGTTTTCCCTCTACTTAAAATATTCAGTGTAAGACAATGTACACAAAAATAGGTAAAAATAGTTTTTTTTTTTTTATTTCAGATTCATTTTAAGATAATAAATGTTATATACCATGTTCTGTTTTCCAAGCAATTGAGCAGAGCTGTTAAAATAACAGAATTGTCTCCACACTGGAACAGCAAAGGAGCTTAATCTATTTATCCGACTAGCTACCATTTCAATATAATAGACCGAAAAAAATTCAATTTTTAAATAAAACTCTTAATAACCCACACTTTGATATAACCTTAAATACTGATTGTGTATACATAATCAGATTGACCAACTGTCTCAATACTGTAACAAAGTAGATTATTTTTTCAAGTAGATTACGTTAGAAATAAATAAATAAAGTAAAAGATCTTATAAAAATTAACAGTCTTAAAAATCGACCAAATATAAAAAAATTATTCTATTAATTCCTTTTTAATTTTCGATTTAAAATGTAAATCTTTATTTAAGTCGGAGCAAATAAAAACCACCAGCTACCAACTTACTAATTCTAAATTTGGCGCTAACTTCTAAATGTTGAAATTTAAAGAAGTATGTTATTCATTTTCGTTTCAGTGCCTTTTTTTAAGTCACTTTTTTTGTTGATTACTTTATTGAAATTTATATTTCATACAAAAATCATTAAATTTGTCAATACCAATTAAAAACAACTACTATTTAATATGGTTCTGACTTAATAGTCAAAATTTAAAGAAATAAAAATGTATTTTTTTTTTTTAGTTGATTACTTAGATTGCTTTTTACTTTTTGTGTAAAATTACTAAATGTGTAAAATTTAAGAAGATTGTAGAGAAACATGAATTTGTTGGGAATGTAAAGATAGTGCTGCTAAGCACACGATACTAATACTATCTAGAATACAAAAATATATGAGCAAAAATATGTATTATTAACCTAAGTTTACCAACTAACTTTCTTTAATTTTTTAATGAAATTATTATTTTATTACAGATATCATGAAACTATTATCAGAATGATGTCATGGTTTATCACCATTATAGGACAATCTAATAATACCAAGTAATGATGACAATAGAAATGAAAAATATCTTCAAGTCATAGGTGTAAACAAGATGAAGCTGTCTAAATATTAATTTTGAAGTTATACTTCTTTTGGCATGTTAGGAGAAACTGATGAAGAGTGTATTTTCAGCAAATTACAGAAGTTGTGTATGCCGATGTAAAACACCATGAAGATTTGCACAGGCTCAAGTGTGCATGCACACATGCATGTGCATGCATCAGTTTGCATGCACATGCGTGTAATGTCTAATTCAGTCAGTCGTTCAGTGCAATTAAGTGATTAGCACATGTTGTAATCATAACATATATGAGTCATAATATATAGTATGTACACAAATACATGGATTTCTGAAGATGGATATTTTAAACTGTGAATATTGTTGTTTATATTCATAAAACTTTATTTATATTGCAGCATATATTTATTTTTTGTTTTGTGAAAATTATGTATCAAGATTTGAGGTTATATTTATGTAAGTATTATTTTTCTAGTCATTTTTTAAAACGCTTCTACTCAAGTTGTTTGGGAGAACTTACACTGTTCACCAGAGGAACTCTGTCTAGAAAATAAAAAAATAAAAATAAAAAAAATTTTTTGCACAGTTCTAAACAAGAAGACTGACTTGTCATTTCATTTCGTACACTCTTCTTCACAAGAAATATTCAAAATATAAATTTGAGAAAACTAAGAGGAACACTTTTTTAAATTTAATAGTAAAATATATTTTCTGTTTATAAGAAAATTAAATTATTATAACTATAATTTGATGAAATAATTAAAAATAATGAGTTGACCCTACACACAAGTGTCAAGTTTAAACTCACTCACCATTGTGACTCACTGCATAAGCATGTATGAAAAATACACCAATACAAACTCAATATGAGGTTATGTTGTCTGTTGTTGACTTTAAATTTAGTGTAACTGAAGATCAACTCAACCAATCTTCATAAAACTCACATGCACAACTCCAGATACAATACTACAACATATCTAAATTTCAATGAAATTGATGCACTAGTTAGGAAGATTTTCAAGCCACAAAATTTTACACATGAATGTTATTTTTAAAATTGTCTAGCTAAAATATTTTATGCACAAACAGTATCTTTGAAATCCCCATACCTCAAAAGTAAAGAAAATTAAATTTCACCTCTCAATCCCACTATGCGACTTAAGTAATACCATAATTTTCTTTGAAAAGTTGATAAAAAATGTTAATTGGTAAGTAAAACTTGGGGTTATGTAAAAAAAGAAATGATATATAGGTTGAATTGAGAATCTTCTTTTGTTTAAAGTTGCTTAAAAAATATGTTTAAAGTTTAAACTAAACTTGTTTAAAGTTTAAACTAAACTTGTTTAAAGTTTAAAAGATTTGCTGGACCATGGAATGAATGGCTTCTTGCTACTCACAATATCTTGTCGCAGACACCCAAGATAAATTTGTGTAGATAATATTAAAAGTGTGATAGGTAGTGTGAATGTTCCAGAAGAAAGAGAATAGATATCTTGTCTGGTAAAGAAAGTATGAAAAATTTAGTTATAAATAAACGTTTTTCAGATGTTGGAATGTAATACTTTCTCCTTCCCTTAAGGATGCACATTGTCATAACTACTTTTTAAATTGAAATTCAAGTTTAGTACTATAAGCCTATGAACTTAGTACAGTGAGCAGTTGAAATCTTATACTTGAAGTCATTGGTTATCCTTAGAGTTTCTTCTTTATTTTCTAAATAATTTAGAATTTCCCTGAAAGTGTTATTATTGGTAAAGTGATAGAATACAACAGATTACCGAACTTTTGAAATTTTTTTCAGTAATGCAAGTGAGAAAAAGAATTGTGATGTACAAAATTCTAACAGTGACTGGACTATGAATACAATTGTCTGTACTTTGTACAGAAAATTTTACCTGAAACTGACTTGTATGAAAGACATATTTATTCCAAAAACAATCAATGGAAATGATTATGATAAATACAATTTTATTAACTTTTTGTTTGTTATTTCAATAACAATAGTTTGTAGTTTGAGAATATGATAATAAACAACCTGCAGTCAAGAAAATTCATACCTCAATTATAATATTTAACAATTTTTAAAACATTGTTTTTAAGTAACATCTGATGTGGACACCACATCACTTCATTGTACACATATTAAATTACATACACACATTTTTTTTAAATGAAAATTACATAAGATTTTATTTCATTAATAACTTCTGATATTTTTTATTTTTTTAAATTATTATTTATTGTAATTTTTTTTTATAATCAGAGATTAATAATTATTAATAAATCAATATATTTAAATTAAAAAAAAAAGGAGGACAAGTCTGATTCAACCCAATGTGGCTTGTAAGAACCAAATATTTCATTAATTAAAATTTTATTTGGCTATAACTCTGGAACCAATGAAAATAAGTACCACTTATGATATATCGTTGAAAAGCTCTCAATGAGGGCTTATAACAGCAGTTAGAAAAAGTACAAAATCCAGTTTTTTTTTTGGATTTTGGGATCTTTTTGAACACTTAGTTTAGTTGATTGCAATAAAAGGAGAGGTGTACAACTAAACTTTACAACAGTCCTAAATCCAAAATTTCAACATCCTACGGGTAATAGTTTTTGAGTTATACGAGATACATACTGTCGCCGAATGGCTTCGACGACACGTAATTCATAACCTTGTGGTGGCCCTGAAAAGGGCCGTTTTTGCGTTAGCTCTGAGAAGAGTTGCTGGGTTCGGCGAAGTCAAGGAGTTGCGACTTGTCCATTGAAGTCCGACCGGGCTTTCTCTCAGCGGCTGTTGGGTCTCCACTACAGCGTGACAGTGGCGACCCTCCAGAGCCCCGCAGTGTCGGTCGGCGTCGATCGTCCTTCGCCGGCGCGGCCGAGGCGATTCTCCCCGAGCGATTCCACGCTGAGCCGGCTCCTGCTGCTGAGTCCGCCGCGGCAAGGGCGATTGAAGCCCGTCGAGCTGGAGCTGGGGCAGGAAGGTAGCGTCCGCGTCCAGCAGCTCCTTCGGCGGGCCGGCCAGGCCTGGTGCTGTGGTGGGGATGTTGGCAACCGCCGGGAGGTCCAACGTTGAGCCGGTCAGAGAACTTCTTCTTCTTCCTGGTCCTCTGCAGGTGGTGATCGACGATAAATTGAAAATTCTCTGGAATGGAATGGAATGCAAAGTTGGCGGGAGTTTGCAAATTCTCCCTTCGGATTGCAGAGCCTGAACAGTGTCCCTTGCTGCTGGGTGATTCTATCGGGCGTGTTTTTAAAGGTTTATGACGGGTCTAATTTTTCAATTTTTGTCTTTATTTTATATTTTAATTTTAAGGACGGATTTAATTGCATTCCAATCCGTTGTTAAACCAGCTTTATCGAACCAATTTCATGGGCCGACCGCGGAAGGCTAAGGTTTTGAAAACCTGTCCTCCCGACGTAATTCCCCTTCAGACCGGCCACTGAAGTCCTTTCGGTGCTAACGCTACATAGGCTAACAGGAATACGCCACAACGGGGCACTAACTACATGGAGGAAGCAATGCGCCCCCTTCTTCGGAGGAGTCGCAATTGCTGATTTAAACTAATTCAATTGTAAGTTTTAAGGGAAAGTTTGAGTAGAAGCTCTTCACCACTTCTTTGTTTGCTGCCCTTCAGGACGCATCTCTGCTGGGCTCTTTCTCTGACTCCCGTCCGGGACGTTGGGTCGCGTAGACGGTCTTCTATCTTCTTCTTCTTCTTCTTCTCCTTCCGATGACCTCTTCGTTCTTCTTTGGCCTGCACTTTCCGAGAATTGGCAGTAACCGAAGTTACATGCCATTAACCTTGAAATTCCCGTGGCCCCGAAGGACTGAACGGGGAAAAGTGCAGGTTTCTTCTTTCTTCGTTCTTCTGTTCAGTCAGTGGCCGCTGGACAGGTGGCTGCTGGGCTGGTGACTGCTGGGCTGATGGCTGCTGGGCTCGTTTCCGCTTCTTCTTTCTTGAAAGGAAAGGGAATAGGGAACTTACAATTTTTGATGGTACCTATTCGCGATCGCGGGTATGGGGCGGCGATCGCCTTCGTGGAAGAAGCAAGAAGCAGGTTCTTTACTACATATCATAATCTTAATCTCCAGACACACGTGTGATCGGGAAGGGTTTGGGGGGACCGCGTGGCCGCAGAGAAGAAACCATTTTTTTTTTTGTTTGTTGAGGTTGCTGTTGTGAATATCTGTAACAAAAGAAACAGAACACACACACGAAAAAAAAATTATATTTTTTCTTTTGGGATGGCGGGATTAAAAGAAAAGGCGTTTCCCTCTCTATTTCGGTGATCCAACGACCTCACGCATCTGTAACAAAAGAAACAGAGCATACACACGAGGAAAAAAGAAAAGAAAAAAAACTTACCGCATTCTATTGTCTTTTATCGAGACAGTATAACTTGTTGCCTTGTTTCACAATTAATACTCAAAACTTATTCACTCGCGACCCCGGAAACGTTTCTAACGCGTTTTTCCGTTTATGGCTCATGCGATATGGAGGCCCCTAAGCCTGGTTTGTCGATTCTCGGCTTCCGCACCGCACCATCACGGTGGTTCGTCCAGTACGGCGTGAGGCCGCTTCCTTACAACTGTCGGGGTTGGGTTCTCTCGGCAGATGTCCCGGAGATGACTGTGTTTGGACACAGCCGGTCTCCCGAACAGTCTGCGCGCCTGCGCCACCCCCACCTCGGACATGGATTGCAATCTCTCATCTGATCGGAGAGTGGCGTTCCTGACCTACCACGGAGCTCCAAATATCGTCCACAACGCAATGTTTTGGACGGCCTCAATTTTCTTTTGAAGCGAGGAGCTCAACACTGCCCCCCATGCCGGGTAAGCATATGTCAGAATCGGCAGTACGTACAGCCGAGTAAGTAACTTAGTTGCCATCTCGATTCCCCCCCGAAGAAGATCCACCTCGTACCGTGTCCGGTCGCTACACCACCACTTGAATTATTCAAGTAGGCAAGTTTTAGAATATTTAAAACAAATTGTTACAGGCTTAAGATATAAATGGGTTAATTAAATGAAAGAACTGAAACTAGAAATTTCTAGTTTCTAGAAATTTCTAGAAACTAGAAATTCAGATGATTGAATTCATATTATTCAAGTAGGCAAATTTTAGAATATTTAAAACAAATTGTTACAGGCTAAAGATATAAATGGGTTAATTAAATGAAAGAGTTGGGACTAGAAAGAGAATCTTGTAAAGCTGCATGAAACCAGTCAAATGATTGAATTCATATTATTCAAGTAGGTAAGTTATAGAATATTGTTACAGGCTAAAGATATAAATGGGTTAATTAAATGAAAGAGTTGGGAAAGAGAATCTTGTAAAGCTGCATGAAACCAGTCAAATGATTGAATTCATATTATTCAAGTAGGCAAGTTTTAGAGTATTTAAAATAAATTGTTACAGGCTAAAGATAAAAAAGGGTTAATTAAATGAAAGAGTTGGGAATCTTGTAAAGCTGCATGAAACCAGTCAAATGATTGAATTCAAATTATTCAAGTAGGCAAGTTTTAGAATATTTAAAACAAATTGTTACAGGCTAAAGATATAAATGGGTTAATTAAATGAAAGAGTTGGGACTAGAAAGAGAATCTTGTAAAGCTGCATGAAACCAGTCAAATGATTGAATTCATATAGGCAAGTTTTAGAATATTTAAAACAAATTGTTACAGGCTAAATATATAAATGGGTTAATTAAATGAAAGAGTTGGGACTAGAAAGAGAATCTTGTAAAGCTGCATGAAACCAGTCAAATGATTGAATTCATATTATTCAAGTAGACAATTTTTAGAATATTTAAAACAAATTGTGACAGGGTAAAGATATAAATGGGTTAATTAAATGAAAGAGTTGGACTAGAAAGAGAATCTTGTAAAGCTGCATGAAACCAGTCAAATGATTGAATTCATATTATTCAAGTAGGCAAGTTTTAGAATATTTAAAACAAATTGTTACAGGCTAAAGATATAAATGGGTTAATTAAATGAAAGAGTTGGGACTAGAAAGAGAATCTTGTAAAGCTGCATGAAACCAGTCATATGATTGAATTCATATTATTCAAGTAGGTAAGTTTTAGAATATTTAAAACAAATTGTTACAGGCTAAAGATATAAATGGGTTAATTAAATGAAAGAGTTGGGAAAGAGAATCTTGTAAAGCTGCATGAAACCAGTCAAATGATTGAATTCATATTATTCAAGTAGGCAAGTTTTAGAGTATTTAAAATAAATTGTTACAGGCTAAAGATAAAAAAGGGTTAATTAAATGAAAGAGTTGGGAATCTTGTAAAGCTGCATGAAACCAGTCAAATGATTGAATTCAAATTATTCCAGTAGGCAAGTTTTAGAATATTTAAAACAAATTGTTACAGGCTAAAGATATAAATGGGTTAATTAAATGAAAGAGTTGGGACTAGAAAGAGAACCTTGTAAAGCTGCATGAAACCAGTCAAATGATTGAATTCATATTATTCAAGTAGGCAAGTTTTAGAGTATTTAAAACAAATTGTTACAGGCTAAAGATAAAAAAGGGTTAATTAAATGAAAGAGTTGGGAATCTTGTAAAGCTGCATGAAACCAGTCAAATGATTGAATTCAAATTATTCCAGTAGGCAAGTTTTAGAATATTTAAAACAAATTGTTACAGGCTAAAGATATAAATGGGTTAATTAAATGAAAGAGTTGGGAAAGAGAATCTTGTAAAGCTGCATGAAACCAGTCAAATGATTGAATTCATATTATTCAAGTAGGCAAGTTTTAGAGTATTTAAAACAAATTGTTACAGGCTAAAGATAAAAAAGGGTTAATTAAATGAAAGAGTTGGGACTAGAAAGAGAATCTTTTAAAGCTGCATGAAACCAGTCAAATGATTGAATTCATATTATTCAAGTAGACAATTTTTAGAATATTTAAAACAAATTGTTACAGGCTAAAGATATAAATGGGTTAATTAAATGAAAGAGTTGGGACTAGAAAGAGAATCTTGTAAAGCTGCATGAAACCAGTCAAATGATTGAATTCATATTATTCAAGTAGGTAAGTTTTAGAATATTGTTACAGGCTAAAGATATAAATGGGTTAATTAAATGAAAGAGTCGGGAAAGAGAATCTTGTAAAGCTGCATGAAACCAGTCAAATGATTGAATTCATATTATTCAAGTAGGCAAGTTTTAGAGTATTTAAAACAAATTGTTACAGGCTAAAGATAAAAAAGGGTTAATTAAATGAAAGAGTTGGGAATCTTGTAAAGCTGCATGAAACCAGTCAAATGATTGAATTCAAATTATTCAAGTAGGCAAGTTTTAGAATATTTAAAACAAATTGTTACAGGCTAAAGATATAAATGGGTTAATTAAATTAAAGAGTTGGGACTAGAAAGAGAATCTTGTAAAGCTGCATGAAACCAGTCAAATGATTGAATTCAAATTATTCAAGTAGGCAAGTTTTAGAATATTTAAAACAAATTGTTACAGGCTAAAGATAAAAAAGGGTTAATTAAATGAAAGAGTTGGGACTAGAAAGAGAATCTTGTAAAGCTGCATGAAACCAGTCAAATGATTGAATTCAAATTATTCAAGTAGGCAAGTTTTAGAATATTTAAAACAAATTGTTACAGGCTAAAGATAAAAAAGGGTTAATTAAATGAAAGAGTTGGGACTAGAAAGAGAATCTTGTAAAGCTGCATGAAACCAGTCAAATGATTGAATTCAAATTATTCAAGTAGGCAAGTTTTAGAATATTTAAAACAAATTGTTACAGGTAAAGATATAAATGAGTTAATTAAATGAAAGAGTTGGGACTAGAAAGAGAATCTTTTAAAGCTGCATGAAACCAGTCAAATGATTGAATTCATATTATTCAAGTAGACAATTTTTAGAATATTTAAAACAAATTGTTACAGGCTAAAGATATAAATGGGTTAATTAAATGAAAGAGTTGGGACTAGAAAGAGAATCTTGTAAAGCTGCATGAAACCAGTCAAATGATTGAATTCATATTATTCAAGTAGGCAAGTTTTAGAATATTTAAAACAAATTGTTACAGGCTAAAGATATAAATGGGTTAATTAAATGAAAGAGTTGGGACTAGAAAGAGAATCTTGTAAAGCTGCATGAAACCAGTCAAATGATTGAATTCATATTATTCAAGTAGGCAAGTTTTAGAGTATTTAAAACAAATTGTTACAGGCTAAAGATAAAAAAGGGTTAATTAAATGAAAGAGTTGGGAATCTTGTAAAGCTGCATGAAACCAGTCAAATGATTGAATTCAAATTATTCCAGTAGGCAAGTTTTAGAATATTTAAAACAAATTGTTACAGGCTAAAGATATAAATGGGTTAATTAAATGAAATTGTTGGGACTAGAAAGAGAATCTTGTAAAGCTGCATGAAACCAGTCAAATGATTGAATTCATATTATTCAAGTAGGCAAGTTTTAAAATATTTAAAACAAATTGTTACAGGCTAAAGATATAAATGGGTTAATTAAATGAAAGAGTTGGGACTAGAAAGAGAATCTTGTAAAGCTGCATGAAACCAGTCAAATGATTGAATTCAAATTATTCAAGTAGGCAAGTTTGAGAATATTTAAAACAAATTGTTACAGGCTAAAGATATAAATGGGTTAATTAAATGAAAGAGTTGGGACTAGAAAGAGAATCTTGTAAAGCTGCATGAAACCAGTCAAATGATTGAATTCATATTATTCAAGTAGGCAAGTTTTAGAATATTTAAAACAAATTGTTACAGGCTAAAGATATAAATGGGTTAATTAAATGAAAGAGTTGGGACTAGAAAGAGAATCTTGTAAAGCTGCACGAAACCAGTCAAATGATTGAATTCATATTATTCAAGTAGGCAATTTTTAGAATATATAAAACAAATTGTGACAGAGTAAAGATATAAATGGGTTAATTAAATGAAAGAACTGGCACTAGAAAGAAAATCTTGTAAAGCTGCCTGAAACCTTTAACCTTCTTATATTTCCATTTTGCTTTCTCCATTAACTCGCCACAGATGTAACAAAAAGAATCTGCAGCCTGTTGAAGCCATTTGAAAAACAGAAAGTTTGCTTTATGGCCTGAAAATATATTTTCTACTGACAAAACACATCTGATCACAGAAGATGGAAAAAGCTATTTACACACGCTGATGGTTGAAACAACACTGGTATTAGTTGCACGGTGCATGAGTGGTGCCGATAGCTGCCAATAAATGTTACATCTTGTTAAGTCTTATCATAACCTGTTCAACAAGTTCTCCCCCACTGTCTCATTTTCAACCCACCCCTCCCCCCCACCACCTCTTCAAACCACTCGATTGTTTTTGCTATAAGAATAAAGCCAAAAAAGTGAATATATTAATTTATAATACAAAAATAATATTTTATGTCTATTTTAGAGTATCATATTTTCAACTTTTTACAAATTTTGAAATTTGCGAAAACCGCTGAAGCGATAGAAAAAAATGGTTATTTTCGGATTCGGCGAAAAAAAAACACATAGGAATCGATTATCAAAAGTTAAAAACATTCCAAGTTACAAATTATGCAGGCCTGTATTATTATACAAATTGTTAGCATAGAAATACCCAATAATTTTTCAGTTCAATGTTAAGATTTAACAGATTTTCTTTTATGATGTTTCTGTAAAGTTTTAGGTAGATTTCATAAGAAAGCTACGTATTGTAATGGGTACCGTGAATCGACTTGCAAAAAATTTTGACATAGCTTCGCGTTTCATATCCCCCAGACCCCAAAACTACCGTCAGCTCAAAAGTTCATATATACATTTATGTATATATTTCACTTTCTCGTGAACTGCTGTACTTTCTCGTGACTCGATAACTGCTGTAATTTTGTACCAATCGCTTTCAAATTGTTCCTTAAAAATAACTTATCCGAAAATCTCGGTTGTCGGTCAAAAATAAGAAGATAGAAGGTGGAAATGGGGTTGTTTTTCATTAAAAAAACCATCGCTATAACTTAATTTATAACTTATTAAGTTACATATCGAATTCGTTTCAAATTCCTACTATTCTTTGGGTAAGGGCCTAAAGGTTTTTGATATCACCAACCATTGCCCCAGGGGATGGAAAAAATGGGGTTTTGAAGACAAAAAAATTATATCTCCCTTAATAGGCACAGTATTGAATCGGTTTAAAGTGGTCATTAGTCATCTAATCATACCAAAAAACTTTTGTTTAAAACAATTTTTTATATGACCAACCCTTACGGCAAGGGATGACCGTTGCTGGAATTGTAAAATGGGACTTGTCGTATGCTACACATGTGAAAATGTTTTTCACGTGCAATCATCGTATCGAGTAAATTTGAAGTTTTTCTTAACTTTAACGTGGAAATCATTTTCATCCCCTACTTAGCACCGGAGAAATCTACCTGTCTCACAGATCTCCAACCCCTGACCTGCTTTTCAATTTCGGTCAACAACCTCTGAACCCATCAAGCACTAATTTTTCTAAAGCCAAGTGATAATGGATTGAGCACTCCCATACCTGTGCCCACTTCTGATGGAATTTCTTCAACAGTGAACCAGCGATCATGTTTGATAAGCTCAAACAGCACGGATGCATCGGTTGTGAGACTTGTCCTTGGGTGTCAACCACGAATTTAGTTTTCTATACTTTTGCCAGTGCTTAATTGTCTGGTTCCCAGAATGCTTGGTTCTGGGGCAGTGTAGCGTTCCCAAATTGTACCTTTAAACAAATTAAATATTTAATGACGGTTTAATCCCTTCATTAGTTTAAAAAGTTGTGCAACAGACGACAGAACCGCTTGCTCACTCATGGCTGTACTGATGACA
This sequence comes from Lycorma delicatula, assembly GCF_047948215.1. NCBI lineage: Eukaryota > Metazoa > Arthropoda > Insecta > Hemiptera > Fulgoridae > Lycorma > Lycorma delicatula. The sequence goes on along the minus strand of NC_134459.1, from coordinate 159,684,709 downwards.
GAACAGAGCAGAGGAGCTAACAAAGCTAGTTCTCCTCTAACATACCAAAAACATTAACCCGCCATCCAGCTCAGAACTGTTTGTTGCATAGAATAGTAAAACTACCATTTAAATCTAATATACGGACAGATTTCATCGATTCAATTTTTATTTTATACATGTAGTTACTTTAATAGAGCATTCAGTTTCACTTTCAAACTTGACGACTTTTTTTTGATGGCCTTATAAAACATACATTATTCAAAATAATACAGTTTATTCGCTGTCGTAACTTGCTTGCTGTGTAACTTAAGCGATAGATTTTTTAAATAAAAAAATAATTATATAGATATTGCATTTATCTTTAAATGAGAAAATTTGGAAAGCTTTGACTGTGTGGAATGCAGAAATACAATATTTCTTCATTAAATTATGCTTTAGCTCATACTTAGGGGTAGACATGTTTATATATACATCTTTTAACGCGTAACAAATTACCTTTATATCAAGACAAGTTTTTTACCCATAAATATTTTAAAAATTGTTAAACGATAAGAAAATAATATTTTTTCACATCTTAAAAAAATCAAAATTTAAATAATCGAGAAAGTAGAATTTTATAGATTTGTATTGTGAATTTTATAGCTTTGTAAATTTTTTTTTACATAGTTTATTACATAATTTTGTTCGTGCCTTTTTGAGTACAATAATTTTTTACCGAATGTTCTTGGAAAGAGAAAAACAATCTTGTTGAAATTTTTCACATAAAATAGTGTAATTATATTTGCTTCGTGGAACTAACAGTGCTGGAATATCAAAAAGGCTAGATTACTGAGCGGCGATGGATATTGAAATGACAGGTGATTCAAGAAAAAAAATCAACCTAGTCTCTGTATATACTTTTTGAAATTTTCTAATAAAAACATTCAACAAAATACCATTTTTATGTTTATGAAAATACTTTATATAAAAAAAATTGTGTTTTATTTAGTTTTTTATAAATTTATTTTCCTCATTTAAGGCCGACACAGTTATGATATGATCTATAACAGTTCTTTTCAGTTTCTTCTTGTTTTGACTTTTCTGAATGTTACATGCGCGTGTGTTTTTTCCCTTATAAGGTGATGTAAGGCTTGAAGATAGGCGTGCAAAAAGCAAAAAAAAATCTGCTTTCTAATGACACAGAATCAAGGTGAATCGATGACATTGCTGCCGATGTTTGCGATTAGATAATTCACAAAGTGAATTTTTTAGTACCCGATTTGATGAATTTACTAATGGGGCAAAAATTTCCCGGTTCGTATGTTTTTTTAGATATGAAAGCGATAGGGACTGATCAATCTTGTCGCTATGTCATCGACATAGGGACAAGATATATTTCATTTATAACAACCTATATTTTGTAGGTAGTATATTACATACAACCTAAAATCTCTATACATATTGTATATAAATTACAACATATATAGGGGACAAGAGACATTTCATATTTTAAAGAAAATACGTTGTTTTGCAAATCAATATCTGGTCGTGCAACAGTACAATGTCTTTTTATTGTTATTTATGAAGCTGCTAAAAGCAAAACATAGACTAAACCAAATGTATTGCGGTTTGTAGGGACGGTGCAAAATCGATAACAAGAGAGAACAGTGGACTTCTGAAAAAATTAAAGATCATCTTACACCACGGGCAGAATGGTTGGACTGCTTCCTTCACAGACATGCTCTTACCGCAAAAATTATGCTATAAAATCTCAAATTCGTTGTAAAACTATACAAACTGTTAATTTTACTAAAAAATCAACAAGCGCAGAATACGCTGTTTGCTAAACTATGTGATGGAACGGGTGGAAAGAAAAGTTTTCTTCCGTACAGAAATAAGATTGTTATCGCGGGGGAAATTACTAACCGGTTATTGGAATTGCAAGCAAGACGATATTTTTTCAAGATACACAAATGCTATTCTCATTGCTTTTAAAGAATGAGTTTGCGTACTTAGATGATTTATTTTCACATTTAAACAACTTGAATGTGAATTTACAAGGATATGATGATAAAAACATTTTATTAACGACAAAGTTCACGCTTTCATTAAGAAGCTTGATATCGGATTATTCACCTTCAAAGTAAAAATTCTGATATGTTTCCAATCGCTTCTGATTACATTGAGAACGTTTGGGTGAATAAGAAAGACTATCCACTGCAGTCTGGATAGCATGAACATGCATTTGTGCGAGCTTTCAGGAAATAATTTCCTGGAAGATAAAAATGTTTTCTTGAAGCGACGGGTAGTGAATCCATTTAGTGAAAATATTGTTGTTGCTGCTAAGTTACCGGTTGAGATCATAATCGGCTCATCGAAATGCGTGCCGGATAAAATGTTACGATAAAAATTCATATTTGAAGATCTTTAGATACATCTTTGGCTTGCTTACTGAAGTGAATATGGAAATTTAGTCGCAGAGGCGTTAAAAATATTAATCCCTTTTGCCATCCTCTCATTACTTAAAAATAATTTGCTTTTTTGTGTGTTTCTAACACAGATCCGTGCATGGAGAAACTTTTAAATGAAAAACAAATGTAACCGTCTCTTTGTGTACTTATAAATGTAGGTATAAATTTTATAATACTGATTTTTTTTTCGCACAAATTGATTTTATTATTTACACGTAGTCTAATTTCACGACCCCCCAGGTTGAGAAACACCGGTCTAGGTTATTAAAATATTTGTTCTTTGGCGGTTGGGTTTCAATTAACCACACATCTCAGGAACGGTCGAACTGAGACTGTACAAGACTACACTTCATTTGCACTCGTACATATATCTCATCCTCTGAAGTAATACTAAACAGTAATAGTAAACGGTAATAACCGGAGGCTAAACAGGAAAAAGAAAAGGTTATTAAAATTAATTTTATCGTTGTGCAAACTTCACGGAATGACTGTAGTGGTGGCTGAAATAATGGACCAGATTATGAAACCGTGAATGAGAGTTTGAATATTATCGTTAAGTTTGACAATTATGAAAACATATTTACACAAATTAAACAATACGTTTCTTAATCAAAAAAAAATTGCCTAATTTAACATTTATGGAAGTAAGGAAAAGCAATAACGACAATTGGCATTATTGCATTTAAAGTAACAGCATTTTTTAAGTTGGCACACTTTTAATTACTTTTGATACAAGAATGGATAAAATTATAACATAATATTAAGTACACAAATCACATTATTAATAACTTTTATGACTACTTGTAACAATAATTTTAAATAATAATTGTAATATCAATTTTATATTATCAATTACTGCACTTAATACTGGTTTATAAAAGTAATTAACAGGCATTGAAAAAATATTTTGATCGGCTAAAATTAAATTACGTATAATTCAGAAAAAGTATCAAAAAAAGGTTAATGTTTATTTGCATAGTGAGTTAACGTAAACGATAAATCTTTTTTTATTTTAAACAGAATAAATAGAATTATTACATTTTACATTCAGTACGACTTTTTTTTTTTAAATTAACTTTTTTTTATCAAAAATTAGTTTAATTTGCGATGAATTCACAAATTCAAATTTGTTCAGAGCATTACATAATTATCATTTTAATAGCGTGTTTTATAAAGAGTTATTGGATTTATTCGATTATAGTATTACGAATGACCGCTTTAAGTTTTGTTCTCAAGATTTCATTGCAGTTATATTTTCTAAGTGGCTCATATTTTCTATGAGCCACTTTTTTCTCGGTTTTTAAATGTTTATTACTGTGAAGTACTTTTTAGTTACGATAAGGTATTTAATTTATTTGGGACAGAAGCAAGTCAATCAAAATGAATAGCGTTTGGGAATCTAGGTATTTTATTGTGTTCTGTTATATATGATCTTCAAGTATCAAGGGTGTGTTGAATAGTTTTAATTATTATGCTTCTAACAGCTGAAAATTTAGGTGCCGTAAATGAATATTGTAGTTGTTTGTTTCCCGTATTTTGAAAGTATATTTTGGTTAAATAATATTCTGATTTTGAGGTTAAGGAAAGTAATTTTTATTTACTCTGTAATCAGATGTAGAATTTAATGCACGTGTATTACATTAATGTATGTTAAAATATACTCATATATTATGGGGTCGTCTCATAATACAATACTAAATGCCACTATTATTGAAGAAGTGACACGTAATTGTCTTCTTGTGACCTGACCTTGTTACATCGCATAGCCGAGTTGAAGAAAGAAAAAAATAATGCGATCGGAAATACTAGAAGATTCACAAAGGTAGAATAAATGAAAGACTTAAATATACGATTAATGTAAAATATACTTTCATTTATGGTAAAATGTTACAAGATTCTTTCATTGGAGATGTATATTGGCTCCTTCACTATTGCCCACCGTCCCGACCGACCCGGTTCATTCTTGAGGGCAATTTTACTATTATATTACACGTGTAATGGATAAATAAGAAGAAAAAAGTATTGTAAAAACTGTAAAAGATGGAATAAAGTAGAATAAATGAACGATATTAAAAATGATTTTAACAAATACTACATACCATATTTATATTAATATAATATTTTAAAAAATTGTCATCTAGGAGTTTTATTTTTCCTAGAGGGAAATGAAAATTTTCCTGCTTCCCAGCATTTCTTCTTGAAATTCCATCGCCAACTACTATTTATATTATATCTAAAATGAATATACAAGAAGAAAAATTATGATCCTATATGCAGGTCTGCTGATGATAAACTTGTCTGGAATCTATCTAGCGATTTCAATAGATTTTTGGTACTGAAAATGGGAAAAAGATTTTTTAAATTCCATCGTGCAAGGTTTTCTCACAATTTGTTGTTTTTTGTTTTATCTATAGGTGTTAGCCTATTATAAAGGATCATTTTGTAAAATTGTTGTTTAAATAAACAATCGATTTTTTTCACATATGAAATGCGAGTTGATATTCTCAATAAAAATACAGTGGATTTAAGATGAAGTTAAAAGCAGTGATAAATCTGGATGTTAAAAATGGATGACCCGCTAAAAGATCAGAAAAAAATTTTTATAAGGACATAATAGTATTTTACTTTGCACTTTCATTAGTTTCAATGATATTTAAATTAATTTTGTGTTTATTTTAATAATTTCTACTTAAAATAAATTTTGAAGCCTTTTGGTTACAGTAACCGTTAGCATCGTATTTCTAACTAACTAAATACAATAATGAACAATATCTGTTTTTCTTCACGACTTTTAAACAGACGTAAAGTTTAAAATAATATTTGATTGCTGCTTTTGAATAGACTATTCTGAAATAATTTTGATCAATTTGCCGTTAAAAATTGATAGTTTTATACAATTTTCCCTATCAACTGTTCAGATAAAACACCCCACGGGGGTGTATAAGTATATAAAACAAAAATAATGTCGGCCGCTTATTCGTGTTTCTATACACAGTTTACGAGTATGAGTATGTTAAATATCTCCGTATAATATTACCATAATAAACAACGTGAACTTTGATAAAGGTATTTAATATATGCCTCCTGTTATACAAAGGTAGAGTTTGTATGTTTGTCTAAGATAATTTCAAAATCTACTTAACCTGTTATCACAAAAATGTTGAGATCTCCAGAAGCAGATCATCGACCGATATGGTGTCTGAAATCCCTTCAACCCTCTCTCCCAAAACCACTCTGCACAATAAATATTGGGAAAAAATGAAATATTGTAGTATTTGAACCGCTCTTTTTTTTAACTTTTAGGCACGCTGTTCCCCTCGATTAAAAATGTAATACCGGTAAAATTTAATTATTAAGAGGAAAAAAAACCGTTTCGGTTCAAGGAGCCAAAAAACTTAAGTACAATGAATAGATTTAGAACTCCTTTACTTCCAGATATCCTAACCCTCGTTGGTCCCCTTTAATTATTAAATGATTGATATATTCGAGTAATTTATTTTCTAAATGCATTCTAATTTCAGAGGAAAGCGTGAAAATGAATAATATCTGGAATGTTCTAATTAATAGCTCTCCTTGGTTGCTTCAACCGACCAAAATTTTAAATTACATTCGGTTCATGCTGTTCTCTCTTTTATGATACGCATCTACCTTCTGGATCGTGCAAGAAACTTAATACCGTCCAACTTTACCGAACTCTCTTAGACCCCTAAAATTGAAAATAAAATATAATTATTTAAACTGTTTTTGTGCATATTGCACTCTGCCCTGAAGTAAAAAAAAAAGAAGTTTAGTTTTTGGCGATCTGTATATTCCACAGTACCCTTAATATATAGTTTGAAATATTCAAACTACTTATTCAAGAGTAATGAATTCTAATTACTCTTCATAGGCAGGTAAGTAAGCACTTCACGGTTTATGGCTCCCTCATCTGTGCTTTAGCCCCACTGACTCCCATTAACGATTGAAAATTAAATATTTTGATATTCAGACTATTCTATTTCAAATCCTGCTGTTTCCTTTAAGGAAAAAATAAAAAAATACTATCGTTCAGAAAGTTTCCTTCGAAACTTCGAATCCATCTTATCGACGAATCCTTCTTTAGTAAATTGCTCTAGCCCCTCGACAAATACTGAAATATTGCAATATTTTTTGGGAGCTAGCCCCCGATTAACAAAAATTTCAAATGAAATTTTTTAAACATTTTACTTTCAGTAAGCAGAGTAAAACACATGGTATTATAGAATTTGGAAAACAACTCTGGTCTCTGTGATGGAGCGGTAGCATCTCAGCTTTTCATCTGGAGTTTTCAGGATCGAATCCTGGTCAGGCATGGCATTTTTTATACGCTACAAAATTCCATTTTCCATTCCCATACATAAGCTTCAAGCTTATGCAGCAACATCATAAAGCAAAAAAGTTATTACTAACACCCCTTAGTTAACAAAAATATCCAAACCTTACTTTTTCAAAATGCAATCTACCTATAGTGAACTAAAAAAACTGAAATTATTTGGATTTTCAAATCGCGTTCTACTTTTAATGAAAAGTAAAAAATATTCCGATAAGGTATTTTAAAATCATTCTCAGATCTACTATCAGCTGAATTAACAAAAATCAAAACTGCCTCCTAGGTAACAGTATACCTCACTTTTCACATAAAATAAATATTGCGATAATGATTTGAACGAATGGTTTTTCAAAACACGTATCGTTTAGAAGGATAAACAAGACGCATAACAGTGTCAAAAGTAAGCTCAAATAGCTATAAATAAATTACTAAATTTAAATGTTTTGATTTACCTTCACGGGCAGGCAAAAAATTCAAATGCAATAAATTATGTAGCGATCAAATTTTTTTAGGTGATAAGGTACCTAAGTCCCTTAGCCTCTTTAAAAAATTTTAATTCTGAAATATTCAAATTTCATGACAAATTAGCGTACAGATTTTGAAGAAACATTATTTTTTATGGATACGAAAAAACTCAAAACATTTCAACTTGAGCTCTCCTTGGCTTCCCGATCGATTATAACAATTTACATATAAAATAAATACACGGTTACATGTTCTTACAATATTGAAGAAGGAAGGAAGATTAACAAAATAATCTTGATATGATATAGCAAAAATTTCCTGACATCTTTTGTAGTCTTGTTGAATTGCAGTTCAGACATCTGTGTCCCTTATTTGTGCGGTAAATGTAGTTTGCTGTATTTTCTTAATTTTAAGGTCATTAATTGCCGTTAATTAGAATAACAATAAAATTTTAACCGGTAAGAATTATGGAGCCGAGTTAACATATAAGTGAGGCTTGTTAAGCCTCAAGAGAAGATCCTTCCCCTTGAGTTATTAAGATGTAGGATTTTAGTTACCTCAGGTTTTTAAAGAAAAAAATCTACTGAAAGAGCAAATTGAGGAATTTAAATAAGTAATGACTTACAAAAACAGTCCATAAACTGAATAAGTGCTATAAGGTATATTCATTTGCGTTAAGAAATTTGTTTTACAACAATTTATTTTTTCATAGAATAATTTTTAGGATTTAATTATGAAACATTTCAACAGAGACAAATTTTTCAAATTATTTATTTGTGATGTAGATTTTTACGGGAAGAAATATCAAATGTTCAATGCCAATATTTTATCAATTTTACAGCGCGTTAAATATATATTGCAACTCTCTATGTTTTGTTTTAACCGAGCTGATTACAATAGTGAAATGTATAAATCATAAAATTAAATTGATATCTCAATAAATAAATTCATTTATAGTCCTCCAATGCGAGCAAGAAATCTATTTAAATGAATATTAAAGCCAGCTTGAAAATGCTTTAGCAAAAATTAATTTAACACGTGAAACATACAAACAAAAAAGCTGTTTTAGAGTACTTAAGAATACGTTAGAAAAATTAAGTATTATAATTATAAAATTAGTCAGGGCTGGATTAACTGATAGGTAAATAAGACAAATGTCTAGGGCCCATAATTTAGAGGAAAAAGCTTCAGTACGGGAAAAAAATAAACAATAAATTTAAAAACGATTAAAAAAATAATTTTTTTATTTTTAATAATGTGGAATATTATTAAACATAATAACTATATGAAGCATTATCAGAAGCATTGGAGACAAAAAAAAATGCAAGGCAGGGTGATGGAATCTCCCAACAATACCCTAGAAAAAGTAATCAGAGAATGGAATAAAGAACCGGTTAAACATCGAATCTCGGAATCTGTATATTTAGGAATGTGAAAAAAGAAGTCATTAATCATTTAGCTTTTGCAGATGACGTAATTATTCTAACGACAAATACAGAAGAAGCAAAATTAAAAGTACAAAAGTACATCTGTTGGCAGAATACAGCAAAAAAAAATAAGTTTACAAATATCCTATGAAAAAAAACAGAATTTATAACAGATAAGAACTGCATAGAAGAAATAATTTTTGAAAAGGGTAAAAAAAAATAGACAAAATAAGCAAATTTAAGTATCTTGGGGAGATAATAACACCAAATTTATTCAAGAAAGAAGGAAATAAAAGTAAGATTCATGAGAACAGCTTATAGACTGGCAGTGGAAATTTACAATATGAAATTCTGAATCTATAAAGCTAAACTACGACACTACAAAACAGCGATTTGCCCAGAAGCCTTATATGCAAGGGAGTGTTCAGGAAAGTTTAACGTAAGAAATCTTTTAAAAGAAGAATCTTAAGGAAGATTTTTGGACCCAAAAGAACAGAGGAAGGTTACGGACTAAAATCTAACAATGAAATTTATCAAGAAATGAAAGCTTTAGGAATGGATAAGCGGAAAAGAAGGAGTAAACTTTTATTTAATTTTTACAGAGACAGAAAAACAAAAATTGGATGGCACCAGGAAGTAAGCCAAGACCTAGAAAAACTTAATAAAGATTGAAAAAACTAATAACAGATAGAATAAAGTTTTGAAATAACAATTGAGAATTTCAAACTAGATAAAAAGGAAAAACCAAAGAACAGCTCCAGAAAATTTACAGAAGAGCAAAAACAAGCGCTCTTGTAAAGAATGAAAAAGTACTGGAAACAACAGAATGAAGAGGAAAAGAAGAAAGAAAATGCAATGAGATCTAAAAAGGTCTAATCGAAAGAAGAAGAAGAATGAAATAAAATCAAATTGCCACTGGCAGATCCAAGGAGGACATGGACCCAATGTGCTTCCCTTGAAGGTTAACACGGTGTATTTAAAAAAAAAGTAATTCCTTTAAAATTATAAAAATTCAAAAACAATAAACATTTTATTTTTTAAAATCAAATAAAAATATGAGAAGGTAATCATTTTGTTTATTCTGATGCCAAAAAGGGAATTTTCCAACTACCCTCCAATTTCTGTTTGAAGTTGTATGCAACTTATATAAATGGGGCCCCAAATTAAGATTTTGTCATAGACCTGATAGAAGCTAATTTGGTACTGATAGCAGTCAGTTTTGATGTAAGGGAAGTAGAATAATGGAAAACGTAGCCAGGATTGCTTTTTAGTCAAAGAAGCACAAGGATAGGTTTCCTGGTACATAAGAAATTGAACAGAACATGTTAAACATCAAGTTTACGGGAAATGCATTTATAGACTTGAAGAGGACCACAGAAAGCTTCAAATGATTGCATCAGAATATATTATTGGTGAATTATAACACAAAATTAAGGAAAACTGGAAGAGAGGGTTTGCATGAAGTTATTAAATTTTTTTGTAGCATTGTGCTTATCAGGTATCACCTCTTTCTCATAGGTGCTAGTGACACCCGTTTTTAAGTCAATAATATGTATCACGTTTGTTTTATCCGATTTAAATCAGCCTCAAATTAAAAAGATTTTTCTTTTCTTTTAAATTAATAAAAGCCAAATTATGATAGTTTCAAAAATAGAAAAAATATTTGAATTATACGGGCAAGTAAATCTAACAGACATTTTGTATTCTTTCTACCCGCATTATCATTTGAGAAATGCATTCATTTTTATCCTGTTTTATTAAAGTTTTTTTGATACTTCTCTGATAAATTAACTTATAATAATAGTAATAATAACAATAATAAAATAACTTTTTTTCATCTTAAAATTAGCAGTACCTTAAGTATGTATAAAGAATCTTCTGTTTTACAAATCACAAACACTTAATAAAAATTATAATTTTAAGCATATTTGAATTACTAACTTGAGCGCTAATAAATGTAAGTATATATTACAATATTTATTCATAATTTCCATTAAAAATAAGACAATATATTTACATTACTAAAGTAATATTAAAATTATTTCGGTTAGCTTTATTTACTTCACCGATCATTTACTAAAAATCAGCAACAAAAAACTATTAAATTCTAAAAATAATAAATAATTCACGAACAGATTAACAAAAAATATAAAAATAATACTACAAATTTGCAATAATCAAATTATTTATACATTCCACAATAAATAATATAATAACAAATGAAAAAGGAAATAATATTTCACCTAAAATTAATGTCACACAAGACAATCGTTTTTACCTTTTATTAAAATTATTCATACAAAGGAGGTAGGTTGTAGTTTGTACAAAATCTTAACTACAATACACATTTATAAAATAAACTAACACAAATAATGGTATTACATAAATCATGGAATAATTAATAATTAAGGGTAAATGATTCCTTAATTATTTAAATAAGTAATTAATCTAATCTATTATGTTAGTTACATCATATTGATAACTCTGTGTATCTTTTTCTCTTGAATGAAGCTTAATTTTTTTTTAATGTTAAATCATTTAAAAAACAAAACCTACATTAAAAGAGCTACTATATAAATTGTTTTATGTAGTATCCATTATATTTTATATTAAAAGAATGAACCGAATAACAGTATATATAAAATTATAAATTATATATTTTTTTATAAAACTAAAAGATTTAATTAAATTTATTAAGTTGCATTCATTAAAGTGTTTACAGTAATCTTACTTTGCTCACAGTATTGTTGGTCATAACATTCTCTTTTTTGAGTCCTGCTGAATCAAAAAAATGCCAGATTTATTGTCCGTTAATATATGAACCACTTTGTGCAATAAATTCAAGAGGATGTGGGAAAACATTCGGTAACAGCTGTGAACTGGGAGTTTTTAACTGTGTAAATAAAGAAAGTGAGTTTGTTAAATGTTACTACAGAGTTTATTTTGTAATTTTAAATCAGTAGAAATTTTTTATTTTAACAAAAAAAGTAATCACTGTTATTAGTGTAATTAAAAAACTAATAATTGAATTCTGTTTATTCATACGTATTAAGCTAATTTATTATCTTGCTAATTTATTATCATTGATTTATTATCATTTTATTGAGTTCTGTAACCCTTAGATGAAGATGATGAATACTGAAACTTGATATATTCATTTTTTAACTTTAATTTTATTGTTCTTTGTGATTAGTGGTCAAAATTACTTAAATGATTCATTTTTGTTAAAAAAATTGAACTAAATCTAAATTTTAGCAGATTTTTTATGCATGTCACATTATCAACTACTTTTGTAATCACCATTAGTAAAATTCGTAATAATTCCATCATTCTGCATTACATTTTTAGTTAAAGTTATTGCTTGTGGTTTTTTCTTTGAGTAAAAAAAACATACTTAAAAGAAGTATACTAGTTGAGCTGTATTAGTTCATTTAGTAATTACAGTTGACTAATTGGTATGTAGTTGGCTTCTATTTCAACTGGTCTTGAATTCAATTTCAGATAAAGATATGAGGTACTTTATTCATTATCATTTCATTTTCTGATTAAAAACACTATGCAAGCCATGTCTAAGGATGTAATACAATTTTTTAAAAAACGTTTCTGTAGACTTATTGTAGTGTACTGAAAAATGGGTTAAGATATAGTGTCCTTTTTGCTTAACTCCAATACAAATAAAAAAAAATTCTTGATTCAACCTTTTGCTATGCATGTTCTTTAGCAGATTGACCGTTCTCAACGATTTTCTTAATTTATTCTTTGCAGTGAGCTCCTCTGGTGGTCCTATCACTGAGTTATTTCCAGAAAACTTGTACTGAATATTTTTAGAATTAAAAATTATATTGTCTGTATAGACAAGTTGAAAATATATATATTTTTTTTAAATTGACATTAAAAAAATTGGATCTTACAATACAATAATAAAATTATGATAATTTCCTTTTTAATACATTAATGATAGTTTTAAAATAATAGATGGATTGTAGTACTTCCTAAAGAAAGGTTCATGGCATTTATACTAGGCCCAGCCATTGTACGAGTTTGTGACATCATGAGCAGACTGCATATTAGTACTCGACCTGAACACATCAACTCCATGAATCAAATCGAAGTATACTTATTATCATATTGTAAGCAGTAGTAACTATCATATTTACATTTACTAATTATAAACAATACGTAATTAATTCTTTTATAACCTTTATGTGTACTAAATTCATATATCTAATTCAAACTTCTAGCAAGTTCACCATCCTCGCTAAAGGAATCATTATCACTTTAATTTTCACTTTCACTATCAGAATCTACACGTATAATATAATGTTCTGTCACTTCATCTATCAGTGGTTCAAATATTTCATACTCTTTTTTAATATTTTTTTTTACTTTTTTACAATAGGGTTTCAGTCATCTTCACTCATGGAATTAATTTTCTCCATAGTTAATTTTTCTAAATTTGTGAAAGAAAATGTTGTGTTATGGTACGGTGGGAGTCTAAGAACACGATGCCCATGTTTTTTCAAAGGTTCATCCAAGTGATATTTTGTACTTTAGTTTTATGTAATTTTACTAATTCATATAACTGTGGTTTCAGCATTATTGAACTGTATGCAATATGGAGTTTTTCCAGCCAATCGGCCATATTTTTTCTTCTAGTTAGAATTTGGTGCTTTATCAATACCTGTATTGTGATAAAGGGCATTATCAACAACTACTACTCACAACAGTGAAAAATTTGTAATCAATTTTCCATGGGCCCATTTCATGAAATTGTCTGTATTCATGTTATCATGGTTGTCGCCACTTTTCGAACTGACTTTCCAAATTAGTTGCATTCAGAATAAAACTGAATCCTCCTCCAGCATGAATTACTACTAAACAGTCACCTTTATTAATTAGCACATGAAATTCCTCAACAATACCATCAGATCACAACTTTGTCGAACAGTACGAACTTAAAACGTATGTTTCATCCAAATAAACAATTGTAGCATTGCTTTGTCTGTACTTAGCCATTGCCTGCAAATATTCAATTCTCTTCCACCTGATATTGGATTTCTCAATTAAACGTTTTCTGTTATTTCCAGTTTTACACTGTTTGAAACCTAACTCGATCAAAATAACAACTAAAGTTAATTCACTGCCTTTAAAATCAGTAGATGACTGAAGTTCTTGCCTTATTTTGTTTTTTTTTTAAAGTAGGTAATTCATTCTTATTTGAATGAAATTTTCATTAACTGTTCTTATAACTATACATAAATCAAAACTGTGCAGTCCATTGACAAGTTTTGAACGTCGATTATACTTTTTCGGCATGCTAAAAGAACACGATTGGGATGTTAATTGAAGCATCATGTTTTTTTCTCTTCTGAGTTTTTGAATCTTTGTTCTTGATATCCCACAAGCAGCAGCAGTTCTTTCTTCGCATTTTTGATAGCAATTATATGTTTGTCATCAGTTAATTTATCTATTTATAGAGCTTCTTTTTTCATAAAATCATTAACATTATTGATAATTTCACTTGCTGTACTCCTGTTTGTTTTCCTTAACTACGGATTTAAATTCTGTCACAACAAACTGCACTAATAACATATGTACAAAAATAAAACAAAAAATAATATATTACAAAAAATTTGTGAAAAACAATGAGTAATTATAAAATAATATGACCACACAAAATCACTATCTGAATACCTTCACTAAACATGATACAAACTGGACTAAAGTTTATTTCTTTATAGACACATTATGTACTACGAATGACGGATGTAAATATAATCGTGACAAAAGACATAATTTCTAACTGCATGTATAAATTTTTATAGGCTTGTATGTAATACCAATCAGAGCATTAGTTATTGGTTAAGGAATTGTTATTGTTTACAAGATTGGGTCATTAAGTATTTTTATTCGTGTTACCAAGTCAAGTGGAAATAATTGAACACACAACAACATAAATGTATTGTCTGGGCATGCGTATTGTTTGTAAGTCGAAAAATGAAATAAAAATAATAATTACATGCAAAAATAATGTTTTGGAAAACAATAATATGAGATGTGAGCACGTGACATCACAAGCTCGTAGATTCGCTGGGACAACTATAAGGAAGTAGTTTTTATTTTTTTTAACTTAAATTATGCAAAATTATTGAACAGTTAAAAATAACTTAAACAATTATACAATTTGCCCCTGAGTCTACTTTCCAAACGTTTACTTAATTTTAATTGATATCAAAAGTATATCCAACTTTTTCTTGAATACTATCTCCCCTCATCTTTTGAGGAACTGATGTTTAACAGCATTTTTAATGAAAATTGTTTGCTGGTTGCTGAACATTTAAATTAAGTGTTTTTAGTAATTTTTTTTAATACGTAAGAAATTCTTTGATTTAAATTTTTAATTTGCAATAAATTCCTTGATTTTAATAATTCTTTAAATTTAGTAATATTAATATATTACTAAAAAAAGACACTATAATCACACCAAATTAATAGCAAGCTCAATATAAAATTACCACTTTACATATTAATTGTGTTTCATGATATTTGCCACTATGAACTGAATTAAAACTGGTTACAACTAAACATTAGAATGTGTGACAATTTAAACAAATTTTATGCATTTTATTCACTTAAATTTTTTGCACTTATATAAGTATATATTTCACGTTTATACGTGTAACCAATTTTAATTCAGTTTATCATGATAACTATTATTTTTAATCTGTCAAATATAAGGCATAATATTTAAATAGCTAATGATGAATCAGCAAGTTAAAAAAGTGCTTATTATGTAAATTAATAAGTTTTCATTGAGTTTGCTATGAATTTGCTGTATTTATACTGATTTTTGTTGGTGATTATTAATTGCAACATACTGGACAAAGTGTATAAAGAATAATGTATAATGTATTTAATACAAATTTAAAAAAAATTTCAGATGGTGATTTACCAGGGTTAGACCCTGTGCTTTTTGGAGCAGCCCTTGCTGGTACAATACTTGTTCTTATAATTGTGATAGTAGTAGTTGTCATCAGACGCAAACATCGTAGACAAATGCCACAAGATCGTACAATTGATCATGAACTGGGAAAATCTCGAACAGAATTATTAACTACTGTGTTATCTAGCAATGAAGATGATAGAAATCCAGATGTTATACCTAACACTAATGGTGTGTATTTTTTAAACAAATTAATGAAATAAAATAAACAATCAACATTGTTGATTCTAGCATTAAATTTCAGCAAAATATGTTGAAATTCTTTAACCACCTGTTTCATGCAACTATGTGTGGTGGATATTCTATGCCATAATAAGAATATTTTTTGTTAGGTAGTGGGAAGAAGAAGCACACATCCTTGTATAAATACAATGACAGACTTGATAATAGATTTTTTTAATCTTTAGAGAAACATAAACCGTTATCAGTAATAAATTTTACCTATTCTCTCTAGAAACTGAAGTCAAATTCCCTAATTGCAGTTTTTTAACTATCTCATTAGATGTAATGGTTAGCAGTTTAAAAAAGAGTCCCTGTAAAATTATATTGGTTAATTTGTTTAGTGCTAAATTACTCAGCACTAGTACTTTACAGCAAATGCATAACTTTATTCTCAAATACATTTAAACACGTTCAAAATTATGTCGCAAACAACTAAATTCCCTAACTTTTATTTTAAACAAGTAACCGTAATTTTATAACAACGATGAGTAGTACTAATATTAAGCTCGAAGCTTATACATAGTGTTGCCTACCTAACTTTTCAAAGGTCTAAATTTATTGTAGTAATTACAACTGTTTTATAATTTTACAAATTCATAACGTTTTTCTGTTAAATTTTTTTCTGTTTGCTTTTAATAATAAAAGTTGATTTTCATTCATAGATTTTATTACATCAATTCTCTCCGAATTAAATTGTCTACAAGTTTTGAAAATAAAAATTACTCATTTAAGTTATTGTACTTAAAAAAAAGTGTTTTTTGTTTTAAGTTGAGTACTATGAAAACTACAGAAGATACAGTTCTGAGATCTGATTATTCGATTTTTCAGATCAAAAAACAAAGAAAATCATCAAGGTAATCCGTTATAGACGACTTTAAAAATTTCTGAGACCTCATTTCACTCGAGGGAACTGAAATCTGGGCGAAACTTTTCGCTAGCCGTAATTCAATAACAAAGCATTTTCGGACATATGTTTATACAAACTTTATTCTGTATTTCAAGCTCTAGAACCAATTCTCACATTATTTCCGTTTGCTCTTGAATGTATATATTTAAATTGAAATGTAATAACATTTAAACTGAGTTCTGTGTACTATAGCGGCGTGAAATTAAATCACCGTAGCTCTATGATTATAAATGATAAATACTCCATGATAAATACTCTATGATTAAATACTCAAAACATTAACAACTATCAGTTCACGAATTATTTACTGAATATCTGTCAGTAGTTGCCGGTCTATACGGCTTTTCTATTATGAAGGCATAGTAACAACTGATCGTGTGAAAGTTGTTTTTCTAGTTTTTGTGGTTTTCCATGGTCTAAGACCATTTAAAAAAAATGTAAGTGATATTTGATATGTTTTAAAATTAGTGTGAACTGTTTGTTTTCATAATTATTTTAGTGTAAACTTCTCTAGAATAAAGAGTTACAAGTGTGGCAAATACGGATGCTTGAATTATTGAAATTGCTGTTTCAAATGCTGTTAAGGTTATTTGGATTGGTATAATGAATATTAAAATTTTAATAGATGATGTGTTCCCTAATAGGGTTATTAGTAGGTGACCTGCAATTATATTTGCTGTTAATCGAACTGCTAGTGAGATTGGTCGAATAAGATTTCCTGTGGTTTCGATTATAATTATTATTGGTGAAATGGCTGAGGGTGTTCCTTTTGGAAGTATATGTTTAAATATATCATTTGTGAAGTTTTTTCATCTGTAAGTTGTGATTATAATTCATCTTGGTAATGCAATTGACATAGATACTACTAAGTGACTTGTTGATGTAAATACGTAAGGGATCAATCCTATTATATTTCTGATTATGATAAATATAAAGATTGATATTACTATAATTAAAATTTCTTTTTGATGAGTTATTAATTTAAATTCATTTATTAATTTTTTTTCTATTATTTTTATCATTATATTTATTCGAGATTTTTTGGTTCAGTATCATTTTGGTAAAATTACTGTTGTTATTATTATAATTATTCAATTTCTTTGTAAAAGTTTAGTTATTGGATCAAATGTTGAAAATAGTCTGGTTATCATTTTCAGTTAATATTGAATTTTCTTTTTTTTTTGTTTTTATTTTTTTTATTTGTATTTAGGTTAGTTATAAAGAATAATTTTGTTATATTTATTATGATTGTGGCTGTTGTTATTATTAATATGATGTTTCATATAATTGGTGATATTTGTGGAATCAAGATGCACATAGAATGTATTTTTTATTTGACAGTTAAATGTTTTTTTTAAACTAGCTTCTTTCATTAAGAGTATTCGATGTTTACTATATTTTGGTTTAAGAGACCATTACTTTCTTTCAGTCACTTAATGTTTATTGATTTTATGTTTTTATTCATTTAATGCATGATTTTATATTAATTCTTTCTATGGTGATTGGTATAAATCTGTGATTTATTCCACAGATTTCTGAACATTGTCCAAAGAATACTCCTGGGTTTTTAGTTATTAGTCTGATTTGATTAAGTCGTCCTGGGATTGCATCTATTTTTACTCCTATTGATGGGATTGTTCAAGAGTGAATTACGTCGGATGATGATACAATTATTCGAATTTGTGTTGAGAATGGGATAACTATTCGGTTGTCTACTTCAATTAATCGAAATGAAGGCAATTCGGTTTGTGGTTTTATGTATGATTCAAATTCTATTTTTTTAGAGTCTGAATATTCATAAGATCAGTATCATTGATGTCCAATTGTTTTAATAGTAATTGATGGTTTAATTACTTCTTCTATTAGGTATAAGGTTTTAATTGATGGGATGGCGATAAAAATTAAGATAATTGCTGGTATTGTTGTTCAAATTGTTTCTATTAATTGATTTTCTGTTAATATATTATTTGATAATTTATTTTTTGTTATTGTTGCTATTATAATTGTTACTGTTACTGTAATTATTATGGTGTGATCATGGAAATTTAATAGTTGTTCTATAATTGGTCTGGCTCTATTTATTATGTTAAATTTTATTCATGATGATATTTCTAAGGAAATCTTTTTAATTTATTAATGAATTTTAAGTTCATGGCAATTTTCTGCCACTCTTAGAATGGCTTAGATACTAGTGGTAATTCATTAAAAGAGTGTTCAGGGGGCGGTGTAATTGAAAATCATTCAATTGAGGATGATTTATTGTTTTTAAAGATTGTAATTCGTTTAAATGCTATAGCTTCTCACATAATGAATATAAATATTATAATTCTGATTATTGAAATTAATGATCCCATTGATGAAATTGCGTTTCATGTCATGTAGTTGTCTGGGTAATCTGAATATCGTCGTGGTATTCCGGCTAGTCCTAAGAAGTGTTGGGGAAAGAATGTTAAATTTACTCCTAAAAATATGGTTGAGAATTGAATTTTTAATCATTTTTTATTTATTCTTATACCTGTTATTAGTGGGAATCAGTGAATAATTCTTGCTATAATGGCGAATACTGCTCCTATTGATAATACGTAGTGAAAGTGGGCTACAACATAGTATGTATCATGTAAAATTACGTCAATTGAAGAGTTGGCTAGGATTACTCCTGTTAATCCTCCAATAGTGAATAGGAAAACAAATCCTGTAGATCAAATTATTTGGGGTGATTTTTTTTTTGTTATTCCTTGTATAGTGGCTATTCATCTAAAGATTTTAATTCCTGTTGGTACTGCAATAATTATAGTTGCAGAGGTAAAATATGCTCGTGTGTCAATATCTATACCTACAGTAAATATGTGGTGTGCTCATACAATAAATCCTAAAATACCAATTGCTAATATTGCATAAATTATTCCTAGATGGCCAAATGTTATTATTTTTCCTCTTTCATTTGTAATAATATGTGAAATTAATCCGAATCCTGGTAAAATTAAAATATATACTTCTGGATGTCCAAAGAATCAGAATAAGTGTTGATACAAAATTGGGTCTCCTCCCCCTGTGGGGTCAAAAAATGAGGTATTAAAGTTTCGATCTGTTAGTAGTATTGTAATTGCTCCAGCTAATACTGGTAATGATACTAGTAGTAAAACTGCTGTAATTAGGACTGATCAACAGAAAAGGGGTATTTTTTCTATAGTTATTCCTTTTGGCCGTATATTTATTGTTGTTGAGATAAAATTAATTGCTCCTATGATTGATCTTAAACCTGCAATGTGAAGAGAAAAAATAGTTAGGTCTACTGAAGGTCCTGAATGTGCAATTTGGGCTGAGAGATGGGGGTAAACAGTTCATCCTGTCCCTGATCCTGACCCTACAATTGATCTTGCGATTAAAAGTGAAATTGATGGTGGTAGTAATCAAAATCTTATGTTATTTATTCGTGGGAATGCCATGTCTGGTGCACCGATTATTATAGGAACTAGTCAGTTTCCAAATCCTCCGATTATAATAGGTATAACTATAAAAAAAATTATAATGAATGCATGAGATGTTACGATGGTATTATAGATTTGGTCATTTTTAATTATTGATCCTGGTTGTATTAGTTCTAATCGAATAACTATTCTTCTTATTGTTCCAAGTAGTCTAGCTCAGAGCCCAAAAATAAAATAAAGAGTTCCAATATCTTTATGATTTGTTGAAAATATTCATTTATTCATTAAGAATGGGATGGCTGATTTAGGTGATAGATTGTAAATTTATTTAAGGTTTTAAACCTCTCATTATCTGTCTTGTATTCAATTATGATTCTATATTGCAAATATAGAGGTGCATTATTTGCTAAGGCTTATTTACAATAATAATTTTAACTTTGAAGGTTAATAGTTTTTTTAACTTAAATCCTTCTTTAGTTTAATTTAAAGATTATTATTATTGGAATTCCTATTAAATTTAAGATAATTGGGATAATTGATTCTTTTTTTATTATTATTTTTTTTTATTTTTGATTTGTTTGATTTGGTTATTGTAGGAATTATTATGTTTAAGTATATGTATGTTGACATAATTGATGAAATTAGTATAATTAATGGAATTGTTGGTGCTATACAAAGTGTTGATTTTATAATTATTCATTTTATTAAAAATCCTGTAGTTGGAGGTATACCTGTTATTGATAATGATGAAATTATTAGAGATGTTTTTGTTAAATTTGTTTGAGTATTGATTTGGTTTAAAAAATTGATGTTATTTTTTTTGAACGTGTTTATTATAGTTAAGTTGATTGTGGTATATATGATTAATAGAAGAATAAATTGTTGTTTTGAAATTATTAATGAAAAGATTATTACTGGTGAATTTGAGATTGATGAGTATGCTATTAATTTTTTAAGTGATGTTTGTTTTATTCCTGAGATTGGTGCCATAATTATTGATATTATTATTAGTTTAATTCTGGTTATTTGGGTTGCAATAATTGTGGGGATGATTTTTTGTATAGTTATTATTATTATACATATTTCTCATCTTATTATTTGTATGATTCTTGGTACTCATAGGTGGAATGGGATTATACCTATTTTTATTAAAATTCTCATTATTATTAAAATTCTCTCATTAATGGGGCAGTTAATGATAGCGTTAATAATTATTGAGGTTATTATAATTGATGATGATATTCTTTGAATAATTAAATATTTTATAGATTGTTCATTTATTTTATTTATTTTTTTTAAAAGGGGTAGAAAAGAAATTAAATTAATTTCTATAGATATTCATGAGAATATTATTCTGTTGGAGGATATTGTTATAATAATTCTTACAGTTATTGTTGTGATGAATATTGTTTTTGATAAATTTATTTTAATTAAAAAGAGAATTTATTCATCGATGGGGTATGAACCCATAAGCTTAATTTAGCTTATCTTTTTGTAAAAGGATGTGTGATGCATTAAGAA
This sequence comes from Lycorma delicatula, assembly GCF_047948215.1. NCBI lineage: Eukaryota > Metazoa > Arthropoda > Insecta > Hemiptera > Fulgoridae > Lycorma > Lycorma delicatula. The sequence continues at coordinate 159,662,956 of NC_134459.1, read as the reverse complement.
TTTTGATTTCTTTAGTTTCAGTTTAATTCTGGATTTTACAATTTAGCATGAGTGAGGTTTCACTTAATTTACTTCATCAAAGTAATCCTTTAATCAGGCATCTTGCTTGAGTATAAAAATCCAGTTTTTTTTCCTTTTTTTTATATATATAATTTTTTTTATACGGTACATTATTTGTTTATTTGGTTTTTTTTAATTTTTTATAATTTTTTGCAATTTTTTTATAATTTTTTTGCAATTTTTAATTTATGAGTTTAATTTTTCAACAAATATTTTTTCGTTATAATAAGATATTTATATTATATCATTCAATTGATTAATTATTATGTTACAAAAAAGAAAAAAGATAATTATATTATATATAGTAATATATTTATTTAAATATAGCTATTTCTCCCTTTAATATTTAATCTTATTAAATATAATATTTTAATTCATAAGTGTTATATAAATTAAAAAATTTATTATATAATAAATAACCTCTTATATTTAATTAAGAATTTTAATGTAATATAGATTTTTACTTAAATGTAAAATAGTTTTTGTAAAGATAATCATCTAAAATAAATTATTTAATTAAATGCATCAATAAGATATTTAATAAAAATTATTCTTATTTTTATGTAAATAATTAATTCATAAGGATTTAATGAAAATTAACTTTTAATTAAATTAAATAGAATTTTATTAAAAATAATTTTATTCATTTAAATAAATTTTAAAGTTTAAAAAACCTAAGGAATATAATTATATTATAATAAGTATATCTAAAAATACATAATTATTAAAAAAAAAAAAAAAAAAAAACCTCATGGTTTAATTCTTATCTTAAGGTTTAGTTTAATAAAATAATTACATATGCTTTATTTAAATATTTATTTTGGTTCTTTAAAAACAAATTTATTATTATAACATTGTTATTAACAATATTAAGGTTATTTTTATTTAAGTTCACTTTTATATATTTAGAACCGTTGTTTTTTTTTTTATAGAAAATTATGATAATGTTAGGGGTAGCTTTATTTTATATTTGTGTGGCTTTTGAATGTAAACTTTTAAGTTCACTTTTATATATTTAGAACCATTGCTTTTTTTTTATAGAAAATTATGATAATGTTAGGGGTAACTTTATTTTATATTTGTGTGGCTTTTGAATGTAAACTTTTAAGTTCACTTTTATATATTTAGAACCATTGTTTTTTTTTTTATAGAAAATTATGATAATGTTAGGGGTAGCTTTATCTTATATTTGTGTGGCTTTTGAATGTCAACTTTTAAGTTCACTTTTATGTATTTTAACTACTGTTTTTTTATTTAAATTAGATAATGTTAGGGGTAGCTTTATCTTATATTTGTGTGGCTTTTGAATGTCAACTTTTAAGTTCACTTTTATGTATTTTAACTACTGTTTTTTTATTTAAATTAGATAATGTTAGGGGTAGCTTTATCTTATATTTGTGTGGCTTTTGAATGTCAACTTTTAAGTTCACTTTTATGTATTTTAACTACTGTTTTTTTATTTAAATTAGATAATGTTAGGGGTAGCTTTATCTTATATTTCCTTTAAAATTATTAGCTTATGATTTTATTTACTGGTTTAAGCTATAATTAATTTAACTTCAGTTAGGGGTAGCTTGAAGTTGTATTTACACAAGGGAGGAGATCCTTTTTTAAATGTAATTTGTTTAGTTTGTTGTTTGTAAATTTGTAGTTAAGGTTCCTTTTAAATATGGTTTTAAAAAAAATTTGATTTTTGTTTTAAAATTTGGCTTTAAATTTATAACGCATGTAAATTTTTGTTAGGTTAAATATCCTTAATGGTTGATTTTTATTTTCAGTGTTAAGGTTTTTTAATTTAATTTTTTAATTTAAGTTATATTTTTTAGAACCAAAAAATGTTGTGCCAGCATTTGCGGTTATTCCTCAGGTTCAAGTTAATTTTTTTTAGAATTTAGTCTTATTTAGTTTTAATATTTTGTATTTAGGTGAAATTTATATAATAAATTTTTTTTTTCTATGTAAATTTGAATTTAAACCAGGATTAGATACCCTGTTATTCTTAATTAGTAATTTTTTTCTAAGGTAGTATATTTTTTATAATTGAAATTTAATAGATCTGGCGGTTTTTAAATCTTTTTAGAGGAACCTGTAATTTAAATGATATTCCACGATTTTTTGTTCCTTTTTTTTCTTGTATATCTCTGTCGTTGAGTGTAATGAAAGTTTATTTTCTTTTTCTTTTTTAAGATTTATGTTAGGTCAAGATGCAGTTATAAGAAGGTTATTATGGGTTACATTAATTTTTGTTTTTTGATTTTTTAATTTGATTAAATCTGAATTTGGATTTAATAGTAATTTTTTTTAATAAATTTTTTGAATTTTGCTCTTAATTATGTACATATCGCCCGTCACTCTCATAAATTGAGATAAGTCGTAACAAAGTAGATGTACTGGAAAGTGTATCTAGAATCGGACTTCGGTTTATTCTTATTTACAATAAGATTTATTACTGTTCAATTCAGTTGAGTCTGATAGGTTTTTTTTTTTTTTTTAAATTTTTTTTGTCTTTCTTTTTTTTTATTTGATTTTTTTAAATTTAGTTAATTGTACAGTGTTGGATAATTAAATTTTATTTTAGAATAATAATTTTTTTTAGTACCGTTTGTATCAGGGTTAATTAATTTTTTAAATTTATTTTTTTTTCCCGAATAGTGAAGATCTATCTTAATCTGTATTTTATTGTGGAATAATTATTTATAAGTTTGGGATTGTTTTGATATGAAATTCATTTCTTTTTATATCTGGTTATCTGGTAAATTGATTTGATCGAGAATTTCTTTTTGTTAATTTTATTTTTTTTCATTTTGAAATTTTATATTAAGGTGGATAAGCTCTTTTTTTATATATAATTTATTTTTTTTCTTTTTCTTGTTGGATTAGAATCTTTCATCATTTAAAGTTCGTTGTAGATTAAATTAAGTTTTTTTTTATATTTATTTTTTTACTGGATTTTAATTAATTTTTTTATTTTTAATTATGATTAAATTAGTAGATTTAAAAATTTTATTTATGAATTAGGGAAAAAATAATTTCGCCTGTTTATCAAAAACATGTCCTTTTGTGATTTATTTAAGGTTTGGCCTGCTCAATGATTTAAATAGCCGCAGTATTTTGACTGTGCTAAGGTAGCATAATAATTAGTCTTTTAATTGAGGTCTGGAATGAAGGGTTTGACGAAAATTATACTTTATTTTTAAAATTTAATTTGAATTTTATTTTTAAGTTAAAAAGCTTAAATTTAGGAGAGGGACAATAAGACCCTATAGATCTTTATTTTGTTTTTAAATTTTTTTTAGTTTATTTTTTAAATTTTTATAAATTAAATTTTGTTGGGGTGACAAATAAAATTTTAATCTTTATTTTTTTTTTTACATTTTTTTATGTATATTTGATCCTTTATTTTGATTAAAAGATTAAGATACCTTAGGGATAACAGCGTTATAAATCTGGAGAGTTCTTATTGATAGATTTGTTTGCGACCTCGATGTTGGATTAAAAGTTTCTGTGGGGTAGGTTTTACAGTTTTAGGTCGGTTCGACCTTTAAAATTTTACATGATCTGAGTTCAAGCCGGCGTGAGCCAGGTTAGTTTCTATCTTCTTTGAATTTATTCTAATTGGTACGAAAGGATTTTTGGTAATATAATAATTTATTTACTAATTTGGCAGATTTAAGTGCTTTAAATTTAGAATTTAATAATGTATTTTTACAGTTAGTAAATGTTTATTCTTAGTTCTTTTTTTTAAATTATTTTTATTCTTTTGGGTGTTGCTTTTTTTACTTTATTTGAACGCAGGATTTTAGGTTACATTCAATTTCGTAGGGGTCCTAATAAGGTTGGTTTATTTGGTTTATTACAGCCTTTTAGAGATGCTTTAAAGTTATTAAGAAGGGAATTTTATTTTCTTGTTTTTGGAAATTATTTAATTTATTTTTTTGTACCTATTCTGGGTCTTTCTGTTTCTTTAATCTTTTGGTTAATATTTCCTTTTAGTTTTAATTTTGTTGGATTTTCTTATTGTCTTTTTTTTTTGTTGTTCTGGTTTGGGGGTTTATTTTATTATAATTGCTGGTTGGTCGTCTAATTCTGTTTATTCTTTATTGGGTTGTATACGAAGAATTTCTCAAAGAATTTCTTATGAAGTTGTTTTTTTTTTAGTTATTTTTTGTTTTATTTCATATTGTGAGTCTTTTAATTTGAATTATTTTTGTTATTTTCAGTTGGATGTTTGATTTATTTTTTTTATTTTCCTTTATTTATAATTTTTCTTTCTTGTATTTTGGCTGAAACTAATCGTTCTCCATTCGATTTTTCTGAGGGTGAGTCGGAGTTGGTTTCTGGATTTAATGTTGAATATAGATCATTTAGATTCTCTTTATTTTTTTTATCTGAATATAGAAATATAATGTTTATGAGATTTTTTACTTGTTTAGTTTTTTTGGGGGGTGATTGTATAATTTTTTTATTTTTATTAAGGTTATTTTTCTTATTTATTTTTTTGTATGGGTTCGTGGTTCTTTTCCTCGTTATCGTTATGATAAATTAATATATATGTGTTGAAGGAGTTATTTACCTGTTACTTTAAATTATATTTTGGTTTTTATTTTTTTTAGGATTTTTTTGTTTTTCATTATTTTAAGGTGATAAAAAAGTTAATAGTATTTTATACTTTCCTATAATTTCAAGTTATATTGCTTTGAGCTTGTTAACTTATAACTTATAATTTATCTCATATCCTTGCAGACATGGGATAAGTAATAAGTAATGATAAATAAATTGTGGTTAAGATTTGTCCTGTGATAATATATGGTTCTTCTACTGGTCGTGCTCCAATTCATGTGAGTAAAATAAGTGTATTTACTATAGTTCAGAATATTATTTTATTTATTGGGTAGAATGATCTTGTTTGAAATTTTATTTTTATTGAGAATGGTATTAAATATACCATAATATATATATAATACATAAATCGTTCAAACAAATACGACGATGGAAATGCTGTCAGAAATCGTTGAACAATCTAATAGAAAGCCATTCTTGAATTTTATTTTTTCGTTTGTTGTCAGTTCTACAAGTTTTCCTTTTAACTGGAATGATGCTGCTGTGTTGAACTTTGAAAAATGATCCAATACCCAGTCTGGTATGTCCATGTTTAAAACGTCCTGAAATCGTTCTTTGAAAACACCGTGGAAGTTCTTCAAATGTTGGCAGTAATCAAGCAAGTCGTCGTTGAAGGATACTGCTGATAAATTAGGGAAGTTATTGATTTTACGTCTGCAATATTTCTCTCGTACAATAGCAGTTTGACTACCAAACCAGCAACGACAGTTTTTTTTTAATCAAGTTCAAGTCGTCGCCTTGAAGCTCGTTAACATCGTTGAACAATTTTTATAGGTCTGTCAAATACGCAGTATCATTCTTTGATGTAATGAGTTTGTCGCGTAACTCTGTGTCATAGTTTTCCAAGAACTCCCATCACAGAGTCAAACAGAGTGTAAAATCGAGTCAGACAAGTACTGTATCTTTTGATAGCAGCGTACTTCTGTGTGAAGCAGCAAGCGGTTGAAATCATCATTAGCAACGCAAAGTTGACGGAATAATCTGTCATGTAGTCAGTTGCTTCTGATTTTGTCAACTGCTGTAAAACATATTGCAGTGATGTATGCAGGCGTTCACTCAGATTTCTCGCAAATAAAGGTCGGCAGTGTACAGCAAAAACGTCTGGAACCTTATTTCTTAAGAATGCAGTAAAACTTTTGTGATGTCCTGTCTAGTCGGAGCGCCATAGTAGCAACTGAAATAATGTTCTTCAAAAGGATTCCTTTTTCGTCACAAAACAATTCAGTGTATGGTAAAAACACAAAACAAAACAATGTGTATTATGTATGGTTTCTCTCTTTGCATCTGCCTCTAAATTTCTAGAAAATAATAGTTCTTAACATGTTTTCTCATCTTTAATAAACCTCATGTATGACAACAATGCTTCATTATTTGATGAAGTGGACTCATCCAACTGAATTGAAAATCGGTGAGTCTTTAGATGATTGCATAATAATTCTTCGATGTTTTCAGCCATCTCATCAATTCATCTTTGCACATAACTATTGCTCAAAGGAATTTTTCGGATAATATCTGCCTCTGGTTTATGGAGCACAGTGGTTATTACTTCTTTTACTGTCGGTAAAATTAAATCATCCCTACTAGTGTGTGGTTTGGCTGTTTTAGCAATTAGCAATGAGGTATTGTACAAAACTCAAAGTCTGTCATCGTCTTGCTCGAAAGTCGCTGAAAAACGTTTTGAAAATAAGCTTCACCTTTGTCTTTCTTTTCTGAGCGCATTATATTAAAATGATCTTGTAGCCTGGAAGGCACTTCGCTTCATTTGAAAATGTTTTTTGACAAGTAAGGCACATTAGCGATGATGTATTTGTGGGATTTTCAATAAATCCGTATTTAATATATTCCACACTGTACTGTCGTTTCTTCTTTTTTGCTACCGACATGGTTTTTGACTACACAAATACCGTGAGTAAAAGATTTACTTTAAAAAATCAGCTACCGATTGCACGGGAAAATACTAATTAAAAAAAAAGAAACAATTACTGCCTTTATATAGGTTTGAAATGCAACACGCACCTACAGGAATAAACATGCAATTACTCATTTACCGCATGTGACAGAATTCGTACTGACCACGTTAGAACAAGCATCAATAATTCTGTTAATTCATGCAGGATTGGACAAATCGCGTTGTTTAACTCATACAGATCTAAATTCATATAAAAATTGAATTAAGCGTTGATGACTTAATCATTTTAATACATGTTTGAGAAATGCTACATGATTCATAAACTAAACGGCATTTTAAACAGGGCGTAAGCTGTAATTTGGTATATAAACATAATACGCAAAAATATGTTTGTTTATTTTTTCTCCTTCATTCTTCGTTGGTAATTTAATAATAATGCTTTATATATAATAAATATTCGTTTGTTTTACATATTTATTATAAGTAGTCGTCAAAATGACACATTTGGTGACTGCTACACAGAACAAAGTAAGGTTCGAACTTGCGTTAGGAATGTGGCTGTACAACAAAGAATATATTAATTTTAACCTTAATTAAAATATTAGGTTTAATTTTTACTTACTTGTACGAAGTAAAGGAAGTATTATGATCGCGAATAATTTCGGTTTCCAGATTTCAACAGTAATATCCATTTTGACCATTCTGAATTCATTTTGACTAGTTTCGGCGTGACGTCTGTGCGTACGTATGTATCTCGCTCGCATAACTCAAACACTATTAGCCGTAGGATTGCAATTTTGGATTTAGGACTGTTGTAACATCTAGTTGTGTATCTCCCCTTTTGATTGAAATCGACTGAACCGAAAGTGTCCAAAAAAGTCCAAAATCCAAAAAAAAATCTGGATTTTGGACTTTTTCTTAACTGCAGTAATAAAACCTTATTGAGAACTTTTCAATGATATATCATAAGTAGTACTTATTTTCTTTGGTTCCAAAGTTATAGCCAAATAAAATTTTAATTAATGATATATTTTGATCTTAGGGGAAGGCACATTGGTTCCAATCAGACTTCATCTCTTTTTTTTTTAACTTTTTTTTTATTATTATGAAAAAATAACAGGTTTTTAATGAATTAAAATTTGATGTACTTTTCATTTTAATAAAATGTGTACATGTAATTAAATAGGCACACAAGGAAGTTTTGTGTTGTACACACCAGATGTTTTTATTTCATACTACTGCTACATTATACACTGGTACAAAAAATTAAAGGGACACCTATATTTTATGATAAAAAATGATTGTATTCAAACTGTTTTAATTTTGCAACCAAGGGGCTTAGAGAGATAAATAAGAAAAAAGAAATTAAAGCTTGAATACTCTACTTTTTGACAGTGCTCTTCAGATTTCAAAAATCATCTAATTAAAAAAAACATCAATGAGAAAAAAAATTTTAAAAATTTGAAAATTTTTCTTAGTGTTTGATCAAATGCTTAGGGGAAATGAAATTAAGACTGTAACATGATCTTGGGTTAACCTAAGAGCGGGTGGTACATGTTGCATTCTCAATGTTTAAAGATTTCAATACCTTGGCAGAAAATGAACAAAAGCAAAAAACTACAATGCTACATTAAAGACTTCACAATTTGTCATTAAAGATAGATCAAAACCCTTTAATTCCCATATTATTTGTATCAATGCGTCGCTTAAATCAGGAAATATGCAGCATTAGAGACAAAAATGCCTTTTCTCTTTAAAGTGCAATATTTAAATTCTGAAGGTCATCAAAATTAATATTAAATCTGAGTTCATGATAACAAAACTCCTTTTACATTGAAAACCTTCTCGTGTTACAGGAGAGATGGTTTTGTATGCTAACTGCAACATGGAGAAAATATTGTAAATATAAACACTAAGTTAATTAGGTAATATACAAATATAACACAGAATTTATTCTTTACTTATAAAAATTGAATTGTTTTTTTTTTTGGTTTTTCAGGGCAAAAAACATTTTCATATTATTATTGCCGGGTCATTTTGCATTTGTTTTAAAAAACAAAGCGTTAAAATTTACAATTAAAAAATTTAATAAAGGTGAATTAAGTGAAATGTCATTGAATTAAGTAAAATCAATAATTTATTTGAAACTGTTAATTACCTTTAAATATTTGTTTCCTTTTTTTTAACACCTAAATTTTGTATCATTAATGCTACTATTTTTTAAGTAATTCTTGTTATTAAATTTAAAAAAATAATAATCTGGAACTATATTTTATTATTGTTAATCTAAAGTTTTTGTGAAAGTGAAAATTTTTTTAATTAATTAGTATTTTTATTAAGTATTAGTTAATACTTAAATTCATACTTAGTACAAATTCATCGACAAATTAATATTGTTACCGTAAAAAATCTTTTAATTACATTTTAAATAAATTGGTAGGAATATTTTTTTAAATTGTTCAGTATTTTATTAAAAATGACAATGGAAACATGACAACATCCTTTATCATACACTCAACGTTTTGCATTGAGTTATACGAAAACATTGTCTGGTGTGGTGAAGGTTGATATTGTGATTTTTTTTTCAATAATAGGTGACCACTCCTTTTAGCAAAGATTGCACATTTATAAATATATGCACAAGGATAAGTTAAATATTTAATTTTCTAATTATCAGTCTACTTGATAATTATGTGGGTAGTATTATCTTTTATCATAATAGAATTTTTATTTCTTGAAATATAAAAGTTTTGGATGCTTGTTACATTCAATCTAACTGTACTGTTTTGTATTGAAGAGTTAAGTAGAACAGAATCATTAAACTTGTCATCATAATTAATTATTTATTATAATTCAATATTTGCAAGTACAAGTAGATTAGAGTATTGTATTTTAAGTGTCTTGCAAACGTCAAATACTGAATTTTTCAGGAATTAAAATGAGGCTGTTAGATTACTGTTTGTCAAATGCAACTAAGAATCATATAGCTTGATAGATAGATATTAGTAAATTTAAAATTTTAATATTTCATGTTTTTCTGTATATACGCTTAGAGAAAAATGTTTATTCCTAATACAATATCAATATTAACATCTATCAAATCAAAAATAGAATATGAATTTCATACAATAATACAAAGTAGGAAATTCTATTTGCCAAAATACGATTATGTGAGAATACATGTTTTTATCCTTTTCAATATATTGTAGCCAATAATAAGATAAAACAACATGAAAATATTTTTAAAGGTACCATTTTTACCATTTCTACTTTCTTTTCACATCATAAGACTAATTTTTTTTTCTGTAGTAAAAGTGTTAGGATCAGTTTAGCAATTTAGCAACAACTTATAATTTTTTATTCCTTATTCATTTAGTAATTTTATCACATTTAATGATTCCAGTCAGCCAAAAAACTTGGCAGTTATTAATTTAAATCTAACTAAACATGATTAGCCAAAGCTAAACAAAAAATCTGATGTGGACACCACATGACTTCGTTGTACGCCTATTAAATTACATATACACGTTTTTAAAAGTACATAGAATGTTATTTCACTAATAACTTCTGATTTTTTTTCATAATTTTTTTTTACAATCAAGGTTAATAATTATTAATAAATCAATATATTTAAATTAAAAACAAGGAAAACGAAAAAAGAAAAAAGGAAGAAAATGTTGCAAACAAAGAAACAATAAAAAACATTAGACAAGATGATAAGTATAAAGTTGAAGAAAACGTTAAGACCAAGGAAAGAATAAAAAAATTAAGAAAGGATGATGAATATAAAGGGACAGAAAATTTAAAAACTAGAGAACGTGTAAACGAATTAAGATCAGAAGAATTACATTAAACCAAAGAGCGATAAAATGGTTGGCAACAAATAAACGAAATGATGGTCAACTTCGACTTAGGGAGAGTATTTTCCATCAATATCAGAGGAATAATGAAATAAAAGATACGAATTTTTTGCATTAAAGATCAGGAATGTATGCCTAAGTGTTTATGTTGTTCTTGTGAGGCTTTATTTTTCAGTCACTCTGTAGTTAACTTTAAATGTAAATAAAATTAAACTAGAATTACAAAAAATAATACGATCTAAATTATAATTTTCAATTAATATTAAATAATCAGATGTTTCATCAAATCTATTACATTTACACATATGTAATAATAATACCTATTGAAAGTTTACACATTTTTAAAAGTATAAAATGTATAAATGTATACTAAAGTATAATGTATAATAGTTATTTCATTAATAACTTTTAATTTTTTTCATATATTTTTTTCAGTTGTTATTATTGAATAATTATTTATTTAACTTTTTTTTACAGTCACGGGTTAATCATTATTAATAAGTCAATATATTTAAATTAAAAAAAAAGTAGATGAAGTCTTATTCGAACAGATGTAATATCCAAATACTTCATTATTTAAAACTTTATTTGGCTATAACTCTAGAACCAATGAAAATAAGAACCACTTATGATATATCGTTGAAAAGCTTTCGATGAGGGCTTATTACTGCAGTTAAGAAAAAAAATTAAAAGTTCAAATATTTTGGGTTTTTGGGCTTTTTTTGAACCCTTTTGATTCAGTCGATTGCAATCAAAAGAGGAGATGCACAATTAGATGTTACAAGAGTCCTAAATCCAAAATTTCAACATCCTACGGCTAATAGTTTTTCAGTTATGCGAGGTACAAACGTACGTACGTACAGACGTCACGCCAAAACTAATCAAAATTAATATTTCCATTGAAATCTGAAAACCGAAATTTTTTGCGATCACAGTACTTCCTTTACTTTGTACAAGGAAGTAATAATTAATAAACAGATATGTATATAAACTCTGTATTAATTACCTCAGTATTTGAGACAGCATATATTTGCGTATTTGTTTCATTAATGAATAGTTAAAAAACCGCTTTATTGTTACAGTTTGCACTTAAATAAATCTGGATAAAGTACATTATGGAAAATATTGCATGAACTGATTAAATGCTGTTACATCATCAGATCAAATAATCCAGTAAAAACAACATCTCCTCTTTGTTTAATGAACTAGCTAAAAACAAAGGTAGCAGTTTATTTAATGCTAGAGAAAAGTCTATTAAAAGCGAATTCGTGGAAAACAATATTGGTAACTGTATAAGTAGCAAAAGGAAATTTTCATTGATGATGACTTTATATAATAACTGACAGAAAGGAATATTGAGGTTAATAACATTTAAATTTGTAATATAAATTTGACCCAAAATATTGAAGTACACAAAGGCCAGAATCAGAAAAATTTTTACAAAATACTCTGAAAACAACATTACAATATTCAACATATTTCATCAAACGGGACGAATTTAATTAACATGTTTTAATTTTAGCCTTTTCCAATTATGTTGTTTTCACTGAACTTGAAGGGAAGAAGTCTGAACTCATTGTTTGTATAAATTAGTTTTTATTACTACAGATTATTTGTTAGATTGTTGATTTTTTTTTTATTACTATAAGATTTTAAAAATGGAGGTTAGCGAGATACTTCAAGTACGGTAAAGAACCAAAAATGTTGATTATGTGTGTAATTTGCATCTGAAATGGATTTTGAACTTGCTGTATAATGCAGTTAAGAAATTGCAACAATGGCACAGTTGTTCCCAAACTTTTCCGGGTTGCGGCTCCCTTTTTCAATTAAAATATTTACATGCCACCCTTTTTTTCTTTTTTTTTTTAAGAGGTGGAGGACCCTATTTACGGGCGCCTTAGCATTGTCGGGAACGCTAACAGGTTCCACAAGATGTTATTAAATGCGTATGTGTTCCTGCGAACTACCGACTAAACCTCCACCCCTGGTTACCCTTCCTGGTACAACTGGTGTGCATTACTTCTGGAAGGGGGGGAATACGCCCTCAAACACATTCAGACACGGACCTCACACCCACAAGATACCAAACATCAGACTAAGTCTCACCACAGATTCCGTAACATCCAAATATCACTCAGAAAACACGCCTCTCACACCATAAATCACATCAAAGCCAGTCGTATCCAATCACATAAACAAATACCTCACAGACAATCGAACACTATAGTATTCGTACCTCACGGGTCAACATCGGACGCGGAAGCGGAGTGCCCACGAACTCATCGCACCCAGGCGATCTCCACACGTACGGAGAACCCCCCTAGGCTCTCAGCCGCGTGCCTGTCCGTCCCCGCACAGGGGTCTGATGACCCCTTCTTCTACCTCTGCGAGACTCCTCCCAGACGTACAGCTCTTTCATGATCTTCCTAGCAAACCTTGCTACAGCCGTCCAGTTTTCTGCGCTTTCTAACATGATCTGCTGCATGCTCTTCCTACCAGAGAAAAATGGAAAATGCTCCTGCATTTCCCTTTTGCTATGGTGTCCAATATTTCCCTCCTTGCATCCTCAAATCGGGAGCAGTGGAAGAAGACGTGATATGCTGTCTCTTCCTCTTTACACACACCGAACAACTAGCTTAAACCTAAAAAGGTATTCACTACCTCCCCCCCCCCCTCCGTGGCCCGCTAGAAACTGTGTGAGACAGTAATCCAGCGAGCCATGCCGTCCTACCGGAAGTAAATGAATGACTACTCGTAAGTAAGAGATAAAAATAAATAAAACTCGTCTATTTTCATTATTTTTTCATTTTATTAACATTAAATTAATTATAAATGTCTTGGTTCAGTTAATTATGAAGCTTTTACAGTATTTCGCGGCGCCCCTGTGAAGAGGCCGCGGCTCTCCAGATCGCTGCGGCGCACAGTTTGGGAATCACTGCAATATCATATTATTAAGGGGTATACAATGGAAAATAACAATAAAAAAAAGGTTCACTGAAAATTTTTCATAATGTTTTGACATGTTCACTGAAAAAAAAATTATTAGTTAAGGGAATTTCAATGTAGATATTTACAAAAATATTTAAGAAATTCTTAATTTAAATGCACATGCAATTTTAAAATTACGAAATGTTTATAAAACAGTAACCGATCTTATTTTAACTAACTCCTTTTCTTTTTAGCTTCCGGAACCACCGTAAGTTATTACTTCAGAGGATGACATGTATGACTGTAATTGAATTGTAGCCTTGTACAGTCTCAGGTTGACCGTTCCTGAGATGTGTGGTTAACTGAAACCCAACCACTAAAGAACAGCGGTATCCGCGATCTAGTATTCAAATCCGTATAAAAATAACTGCTTTTACTAGTATTTGAACCTTAGAATTCTTGACTTCGAAATCAGATGATTTGCGATGACGAGTTTAACCACTAGACCAATCCGGCGGGTACTAACTTTTTTTTTTTTTTTTTTTTTTTTTAGGGCGAAAAACGATTGGTCGTTATCATCGCCCGGAAAATAGATAAATAAATAAAAGTAATTAAAACTTAAAACTACTATCACAGGAAGCAAAATCCGGAATGGGTGTAAAAGGCCCATTCTCGGATAACAAAAACACTAACATGTAACTTAAAACTACGTTAAAAACTATCATATTAAAACTAAATAAAACTTAAAACCAAAAAAAGAGATAAAATTTACAACTAATATCACAGACGAATTTAAAAAACATAAAAAAAACAACAAAATATGAATATATATATATATAAAACAAAATTCCGATAGGGAATGTAAAAGGCTCGCTACTCGGATAACAAAAACAATACATAGGACTAGAGTACTTAAATTTTTTGTATTAACCCTATACTACGCAAAAACAGAAACATCCGGTTAACTAACTTAACTGACAGCAAGTTCATATAGAAAGTAATGAGTTATCAGATCGCAAGTTTCATGTTATAAAGATTCCAGTAAATTTTAGTTGAGAGATAAATAACAAAATAACCAAATTTTAGAACTTTATTCCACAGAAATAGCATAATTATATGGAAAAGATAGGTGGGCCAATAAAAACAAAAATCAGTCTAATTTGAAATTTTACAGATGTATTAACTTATAACTTCAACATAGTTTGTTGTTAAGGAAAAACCGCTTAAATATAATTCAAGAAATGAATAAATGGCCAAATATTCAACTTAAGGAAGAGGATAGGCATGAATGAGAAAAGTGCATTTAGTGGAAAGAAACTAAACCATTTGATTAAACAAAGTTTCAAGAAAATAAAAAATAATTATGAAAAGTAAGTATAAAAAACTAATAGAATTAAAATGGCTAACAAATTTAAAACCATAACAATATTAACCTTGACTCGGCAGTTTTTTGTTTAGTAACATGAGGAAAACCATTATAATATACCACCATATTAATTCATAAAGCAATAACTGTCAAAAATTGTCGATTGTAAAGAAAATTTATCGCCAGATAAAAAGAAATTAGCAACCAATTAATAAACTTTTTTTTTAAACAGCAGTAATTACAGTTAATAAGATAATAAGAGTAAGGAAATCAATTTTCCATATTTTAAAATATTGAAAATTTTTAATTGAAACTAATTTTTCATACTTTAAAATAATTTACGCAACATTTAGTAGGTCCTACTAAATTGGACCTACCATTAATTACTTATTATAATTAATGCCTTGCTTGAAGCAGGACTAGCCCACAAATGATTAACAGAATAGTCAAAATTAAACATTTCCATAAACATAATGATAAAATGAGACCAGAAAATTTCTCACCTTAAGAATGCATAGAGTTGCATAAATTAGAATTTTATCTAAATGAAAATAGTATACGTGGGTGATAATGATGCAATGGATTCGAGAGGAAAGGCTCTATTAGCATACATATATGTATATTCATACATGAATGAATATATTATATATACGTATATATATATATATATATATATAAAATGCACGAGAGGTTATCTCAAAGCAAACATCGTTTCATTGTAAAAAAATTTATTCTGAAAAATTAATAAATATTTTTTATTTTTCTTATATTACTTTACTATATAATCGCCACGTGAATTAAGACATTTGTCGAAGCGATACACCAGCTTCAATAAACCGTCGTGTTCTTCTGCCGAAAGTCCATTTAGCCACTGATTAACAGCATTTTGAAGTCCATCGTCATCCACGAATTGCTTCCACTCAAAGGTTCTTTGAATTTCACAAAAAATAAATGGTAATCAGAAGCAGCTAAGTCCGGGCTATATGGTGGGTGATCGTAAATTTCCCAGTAAATCACGTGTCGGACCCTCAACTTGTGGACGTGCATTATCGTTCAGCAGGACGATGTCGTCGGTCAGCCGCCTACGACGCCGACTTTGAATGGCGCGCAGTAACTTGCGTAGAGTTTCGCAGTAGGCTTCTGCATTTATAGTTGTTTCACGTGGCATGAAATTAATCAGCAGGATGGCAAACCGATTACAAAAGACTGTAACCATCAGTTTGCGTCCAAATAGCTGCGGCTTGATGTGTGTTGATCTGTTTGGTGGTTGAGGATGACGCCATTCACTCTACTGCCGTTTTCTCTCTGGCATGTAATACGAAATCCATGTTTCATCGACGGTAACAGTTAAGTTAAGAAACTCATTACCTTTTTCTGTGTAGCGCATCAAAAATTCCAAAGTAGATCCCATTCGGATTTTTTTGTGATGTTCCGTTAAGATGTGCGGCACCCAACGTGCACGAACCTTTCTGAAGCCTAAATAGTCATGAACAATGCGACTGATAACTGCTCTTGAAACATCAGGAGAAAGAAGGGCCACGTCGAAAATCTTAGGCGACGGTCTTTTTTGATTTCATCATCGACGCGTTTCAACAAGTCCTGGGTGATCATCAAGGGCCTCCTCGAACTTTCTTCATCGTGCACATTAATTCTAAATTTTCCCACCATTTTCGGACGTTTCATTCACTCATTATATTCGGCAGATTTTAGAGCGAGGTTGGACTGCATGTTCATAGGTGATGAATGAAGACAACGCCTTGTTGCTTGTTGAATAATGGTTTAATGAATTGTCGTCTTGACAGTACAATTGTAACGTACAACTTGACATATAAAAATAAAAAAATAAATAAAACATTACAGCTAACGTTCATCCGAACAAAGAATGGAGTCCATCCAGATTAAGAGTATGATCTGACCGCCTTGGATCAAATTCGAACGCCGAATACTAGTACGAGCGGAACTCTCCGGTGAGCGCTTGAACCCACTAGATCGTAGCACCGGACGGCTCGACATGAAACGGAACAATATTATCACCGCACATAGCCACCAACTGCTATGAATTTCAGCCGGCTTAACGTTTTGATTGTTTAAAAAACGTATGACCACGTATTTCACGGTCGGTGGCAACATCGATTTTCCTATTCATTTTATAAGGTAATAACTGACACGTAATCAAAGATACTACAACGTAACTAATTACAAACAAGAATGCAGTGTGTACATTACTAGTATGGCCATTAACGACACAAGTTCGCCAACATTAAGGAGAGAAATTTCCCAGCGGTCTTTACTTAAGAGATATCCCTCCCTTTATGTATGTTTATATATAAACTGTGCACATGTATATATATATATATATATATATATATATACACACATGTGCACAGTTGTATTGTGTATGTATACATTGTATTAGATTAAATACACCATGAACTGACAGCAAGAAATTTCTTTCAAATTATTTAAGTCAATAAAAAAGTGTTATTCCAGCCATAGTTTTCTTTGTAACATAAAACATTGGAAAACGAATTTTATCCTAATGTTATAGTAGCAACAGTAGTTGTATTAGATACTTGGTGGTGCGTATACATTTTCACATTTTACTCATAATGTGTGAAAAACAAGATTTCTCATTTTCGTATCAGTGCAATATATTTCCATGGACAGGACAACATTTTAATGTTAATTACACACGAACTCCTCTACTTTGTAGTCGTTTCCGTTGAATAATTGTATGAGTACCAAACACAAACACTAATGAAAGTCATACCGACCTCCGTTAGAAGGCCGATGGCTGTTCATCGGCTGCCAAATGAAAGGCAGGGTGGTAGCGACTTGCCTTTATCTGAAGAATTTGGGTTCAAGATCAAATAATGCAATAACATAGCAAGAGTATTGTTAATATTTAACCAGTAACTTTTTTTATTTACCTAGAAACAGTTCAACCTGTATTACATATTTCTTCCAAATTAGTGGATATTCGCAGATAAATTATAAATATAGTCTAACCAAACTTAACCCATTCATTAGTGAGCTTTGCTCACTAACCTTGACTAGTGAGTGAAGCGAGCGTAGGTTTAGTTTGGTTAGATTATATTTATAATTTTTCCAAATCCATACTGATTTGGAATAAAATGTAATACATAATATGTAAGTAAAAATAATCATTATGGGGGTAAACAGAAAAGCCCCTAAACATTTAACTCAGCAATTTTCTCTTGGGCTCTCAGTAAACAGGAAAAATAAGTACAAGAGTGTTCAAGGTTAATAATAAGACATCGAAAGCTAAGAGTGATGGACTTGGGGATCGCCATGGCAAAGGGCCTAGGAAAAAGACATTAAAATTGCTAAATCTATTATCAATATTAATCTTGTTACATTTTACAGAAAGAAGGCTTTGTTTGTGATAAGATTTACCACATCTGTGTGAGCAAAAGATATTGAGTCTGTCTTTGAACCCTTAGCTTTAAGCTTTTCTAAAGTCACAACATTAAATACAAGATTTTCTTCCTATTATTCATTCCATGTTGAAGTTGTAGCTTCTGATCATAATAAAATAGATGTTCCTGATACATGGCCTATGGTTGTTCTGATTGTGCTATTTATTTGAGCTTTAAAACATAACCAAGACATGCCTGAAATTGTTGATGAAAACCTTTTCCTAGGAAGGGTCTCAAACAGCACAGAATGAAATTAAAGACCTCTTAATATTTTACAAAATTGTTTGCAGAGAAGTCATTTACAAAGAGTTTAGTTTACAAAGGGTGAAGACATTTTTCAGTTATGTCTGCTGATTATGATATAGTGATCACCAAGATGTGGTTTGTGTGTCGGCATCTAGTTTGGAAATTTTTCCTGATTCCTATATTGTATATAGATCGGATAGGAAGAATGTGCATCTGTCAAGCATGAAGGTGGTTCTTTGGTGGTGGTAAAGAATGCTTCCACAGCCATCAGAAGGTCAGATCGGGAGATCGCTCCTGAAGTCATCTGGTTGGAAATATTGTGATTTTGGTCGAAATATTTAAAAGAAATCATTACTTCCTGCCTTTTCTGTATCCCACCAACTTAACATTATTTTGATTGACAACACCTTATTGGTCCGATGAAGTTTTAAAATAAATTTTTAAAAGCAGATTTTCTGCCCTTACATGACATTTGTTTGTGAGCCTTGGTATAGAAAATTTCCAAAATGTATTCCTTAATGCTAGGTTTAGTTTCAGAGATGTGTATTATTTTATTTAATACAATCTCTGACCAAAGTTTACTTTTAAGTCAGAAAGTGTTCTTTGTCCATTTAAGGAAGTAGTTACCAAACCAACTTTTCAATGTTATAAATTTATTGTACTAAAAAAAGTTGATTTTAATTTTTACAAATTCATAACATTTTCTGTTAGTTTTTTGTTCTGTATTATATTTAATAATTAAAGTTGATTATTTTTAAGTCTTCTAACAAAGTTATTTTAGTTCAAACCTAAAAAAAAAGTGTTCTTGGTAATTGAATTTTTCTGTTTTACTTTGGTTTTCATGAAAACTAGAAAAGTAAAGTGCTGGGACCGGTTTTATTCAGTTTTCAGGAGAAAAGGCGTAAGAAAAGTTTACCCTTTATATAAAATCTTAAATATTTCAGTATGCTCTCATTTCACCAGGTGAATTAAAATTCAAATGAAATTTTCACTAACTAGAGAAAACATTTTTGAACATACGAGTATGTTTGAATTAACTTTTTCCTTATTGATAGCTGTAGAATGTTTTCCAAACTTATTTCCATGCAAAAAAATACTGGAAAGCCAAACATACATGTTTGGCTTTCCCAGCATTTGCCATGGTTTTGAATAATCCTACGATCGCATGTTGCCAGTCAGACTGACAGGAAATGACTAACCTGAAACAGTTAATGGAAAACATTGAAGAGAAAGATGATATCATGAGAAGGTGGCCAAAAGATTTCTTCACACATACAAAGATGTAGATGAATCATGCTTCGATGAAGGAAGGGCAGATGCTGCTTTCTTATTTGACCTGGGTGCAGAGGTTAATACCTTTCATAGTAAGATTTATAAGTATATTCCCAATTTGAGGCATCTCCTTGTTAAGAGTACACTTAAAGGAGGCCAGCTGTTACACCCCAATTGTTACTGGGATAGGAACTGAACATGGCCAATCAAATAGTATACATTATGGTGCTTGACCCCTCCAAGGGTGGCACAAAAGCAATCAATGACATGAGAGATTGTATTGGTAGAATTTAAATACTGATGGGTGGGAGATCAATCATGATCTAGCTTAGAGCAGGCTCAGTCAATACATGAAACCCCTACTGGAATTACTGGTAGGAGACATAACATCCTTATTGATCTAACCCTGGAGCGAGAAGGGAAAGTCAAAAGGGTAAACGACAAGAAGACCAAAACAAAGAAAACAAAAAAGGAAGACAGTTGTAACTGTCTATAGTTGAAACTAGGTTTCAACTATTGACAGCCAGGCCACAGAAAGTAGGGATGATGGGCGACTGCTATGTGTGTGCTTTATGAGTCTGAGGGCCACAGACTAGGGCTTGTCTCACCAAGCAACCATGAGAGTTTTGCAGATCAACGTGAACAGGAGCAGAAACTCTCATGATGCAGTAAATCTGGTGGCAGCTAGATTTGATATGTACTTGCTCCGGATAAATGTACCCAACTGGAAGCTGATTATGGGTGATGGCAACATCAGTGACATAAAAAAAACACGACAATCATAGTTAAGTCCAACAGATAACCTGCTGGCCAAAGAGATTGGGGAGAGGGTTTTGTGTGAGCTAAGATGGGTAGCGTCATATTCTCCATTGCCTACGCTTCACCATACGCTTTCATTGAAATGATGGACAAGATGTTGGCTGAGATAACAAGAAAAGGACCCAAGGTGGTCTTCTAGGCAATTATAATGCCAAGAGTTGTAGCTGTAGAGGCACATTTACTGATGTCAAGGACGTTATACTGGTAGATGTGATGGCGGGGTGGGCTTCCACCAAGTGGATGGGGATTATCCACTTTTTTAAGTGGATTATCGGCTTTTTTTGAGGTGATTATGGCTCCTAACTCAATATTGCTTTCATTAGTGAGACCTTACTAAACACAGTGCAGAGTAAGGTTCTTTCAGACGAGGAGTTGCTTAGCGACCACAGAGTAATTGTGTTTGAACTGGTAGTTCCAGCTCAAACATTCTACTCTTTTACATCGGATTTTGAATTACTACATGTACTTTGTGAAGTCTGTGAATGCCATCTAAGAGACCTGGTGTAGGTGTCCTCTAGTGGTGTTTCCCCTGAAGAACTGACAAATATTACTTGAGAATCCTGTTGTATTCTGGCCCGGAGAAGGTCCCCCTCTCGAAAAATGTGTACTTGGGGAGCAAAGAGGTGTCTCAAACTGAATTGGGTTGTTTAAAAGTTAGGAAAGACTTCAGAAATCTAACAGATGTGGTGATGAAGAGGAGAAACTGAGGTTAAGGAGTCTTTTAGAGGAAGCCAGAAGAGAGTACAGAGGAATGATATGGAAATCTACGAAGTTTAGAACGAAAGAACTGTGCGAAATGCTGGACGATGATGTCTAAGTAAAGACAGTGTAAATCTTTACCGCTTAAAGTTAAACATCAGATTCCAGTACAATTCCTAGTACAAAAAAAAGAGTTTATTTATATTTAAAATTACTGTTTTTAAGGTCCTTAATTCCAGAATTAAATTCTGATTTCAAATATCTTCACCATAAAAGCAACAACTACAAACACACAAGCTTTATGCTAATGTGGCGATATCAAGCCAAAAAAAAAAATCAAGTAGTGACTATACAAAAAAATCTGATGTGGACACCACATGACTTCCTTTTATACCTATTAAATTATATATACACATTTTTTTAAAAAATGAAAATTACATAAAATTTTATTTCATTAAAAACTCCTGATAATTTTTAATTGTTTTTTGTCATTATTCAATTATTTATCGCAAAAATTTATTTACAATCAGAGGTTAATAAATAAATCACTTAATGGAAATAATGATCAATGTGTTATTTCAAACCGTTCCAAAGTTTATTTCATTCCAATAGAAATAAAAGCAAACAGTAAACGATTAGAAGAACTTTAAATGTACAGAAACAAAACAGTTTTACTTAATTTACAATGTACTATCATGGTGCTTAGTTATAACATTCGAACTAGTTGAAGCAGAACCACTACAGAATGCGCAACATTACTAACATAACTACGTCTGCTTTACTGCTCTTCCAGCAAGATAAATAAATACACTCAAATTTGAAAGTTTTAAAATATGTCACAACATAATACACACGATGTTTAGATTTAACTTATTCAAATTATTTATCAGTTTGAGAAACGAACTTAAAAATTTAATTGCTAAATAAGTTATACGTATTTTTTTTTTTGTCTTCAGTTATTTGACTGGTTTGATGCAGCTCTCCAAGATTCCCTATCTAGTGCTAGTCGTTTCATTTCAGTATACCCTCTACATCCTACATCCCTAACAATTTGTTTTGCATATTCCAAACGTGGCCTGCCTACACAATTTTTCCCTTCTACCTGTCCTTCCAATATTAAAGCGACTATTCCAGGATGCCTTAGTATGTGGCCTATAAGTCTGTCTCTTTTTTAACTATATTTTTCCAAATGCTTCTTTCTTCATCTATTTGCCGCAATACCTCTTCATTTGTCACTTTATCCACCCATCTGATTTTTAACATTCTCCTATAGGACCACATTTCAAAAGCTTCTAATCTTTTCTTCTCAGATACTCCGATTGTCCAAGTTTCACTTCCATATAAAGCGACACTCCAAACATACACTTTCAAAAAACTATTCCTGACATTTAAATTAATTTTTGATGTAAACAAATTATATTTCTTACTGAAGGCTTGTTTAGCTTGTGCTATTCGGCATTTTATATCGCTCCTGCTTCGTCCATCTTTAGTAATTCTACTTCACAAATAACAAAATTCTTCTACCTCCATAATCTTTTCTCCTCCGATTTTCACATTCAGTGGTCCATCTTTGTTATTTCTACTACATTTCATTACTTTTGTTTTGTTCTTGTTTATTTTCATGCGATAGTTCTTGCGTAGGACTTCATCTATGCCGTTCATTGTTTCTTCTAAATCCTTTTTACTTTCGGCTAGAATTACTATATCATCAGCAAATCGTAGCATCTTTATCTTTTCACCTTGTACTGTTACTCCGAATCTAAATTGTTCTTTAACATCATTAACTGCTAGTTCCATGTAAAGATTAAAAAGTAACGGAGATAGGAAACATCCTTGTCGGACTCCCTTTCTTATTACGGCTTCTTTCTTATGTTCTTCAATTGTTACTGTTGCTGTTTGGTTCCTGTACATGTTAGCAATTGTTCTTCTATCCCTGTATTTGAACCCTAACTTTTTTAAAATGCTAAACATTTTATTCCAGTCTATGTTATCGAATGCCTTTTCTAGGTCTATAAACGCCAAGTATGTTGGTTTGTTTTTCTTTAATCTTCCTTATACTATTAATCTGAGGTCTAAAATTGCTTCTTCCACTCTTCTCTCAATTCTTCTGTATAGAATTCTAGTTAAGATTTTTGATGCATGACTAGTTAAACTAATTGTTCTGTATTCTTCACATTTATCTGCCCCTGCTTTCTTTGGTATCATTACTATAACACTTTTTTGAAGTCTGACAGTAATTCTCCTTTTTCATAAATATTACACACCAGTTTGTATAATCTATCAATCGCTTCCTCACCTGCACTGCGCAGTAATTCTACAGGTATTCCGTCTATTCCAGGAGCCTTTCTGCCACCATTTAAATCTTTTAATGCTCTCTTAAATTCAGATCTCAGTATTGTTTCTCCCATTTCATCCTCCTCAACTTCCTCTTCTTCCTCTATAACACCATTTTCTAGTTCATTTCCTCCGTATAACTCTTCAATATATTCCACCCATCTATCGACTATACGTATGAATAAAAAAAAATAAAAAAATACATACGAGTATAAAGATTAATCAATAAATTTTTATAAAACGTTACTTTTTAATAGGGAATCATTATGAGAAACATATTATGAAAAAATTTTCATCTTTTAAGTAGAGTTCAAAACTTGTACACGTAAAAAGTCAGCCCTAGCCAGGATATTCCTTTGGCCCCCATCATGCCAAATTTGAAGATTTTTGGGCCAATCGTTCCCTACATGTTACCGTAGGCGTAACCATGGTGGGATGCTTGCCACCCGTGGCTCATTTAGTTAAACGAATAATTATAGGTCAATATCAATAGGTTATAATAGTATTGCGCAGGAAGAAAGCATGTTTGAATCAAGGCGAGAGCGTTCTCTGATGAATGAGTGGGAAAATGACGGTCAAGGTCTGGATGATCTGTGGTAAAACTCGATGATTATAGAATGCTCGATGTTGGATTTAGCGGGAAAATTCTAGTACCTTCTGTTTCCTATTTAAGCGCTACAGTCAATGCAAGCGAGTTGATTCATTTCAGCTAGTTGAGACCACAATCCCTTAACAATGGAAACCTAAAATGGATATTAGAAACCTTTTTAGCACGAAAAGTATGTATCTATATTATTTTCATTTGAGTCAATGAGTTGCAAAACCATCTAATTAAAGCAATCTAAAATGTTCAGGAAATGCGAAGACTTTTTTTTTTTGTTTGTATAGTAATAGTGATTTTGATGTCTTGAAATTTTAAGAAAAATCGTACAACACTAAGAAGTAAATAATAACAAGTATACCACACTCCAATAATTTAAAATAACGATTGAAAATTGTAATTAGCCATTTTTGCAACAGTTTTACTTAATTAGGTGGTCTGAATTTTTAAAAGGTAGATTTTGCCACTAGCTACTTCTGCTAGTTACAAATAATAAAACAAATTTGTACAAAATATTAAAGGTTTATTCAAAAATACCATTCAATAATAAAAATATATTAATAGTTCAATAGCTTTTAAATAGTGAATGATTCAAAACTCATAATAGTCCAGTTTTTGTTGTGATCAAATTCAAGAACTAAAAAAGTTATGTTAAACACTACACAATCTTGACACAAAAATGTCTAACCTCAAATCAGAACCATGTTGGTTCTGATTAATTTTATTCTGTGTAGAGCCACAGCCTGTAAGATTTGACAAATCCACCAGTTTCTTTGTTTTTTTCTTAATCCACTAGTACACTTTTGTAAATCTAAAAAGAAAATGACAATTAGATGATTTGGAAACTCATCAACTCATATTTAGGTTAAGAAAATTTTCACGAACAAAAACATTTTTTATGATTTTCAAAACGTAACTTTGTGAAAAATTATTGTATGGTGACGATGAAAAAACATTTTTAAGTTTGAAGTTTCTTGTAGAGAGTCCGTTTAGAAGCTTAAATTCTTGGTTTCTTTAATTTTTTTTGGGAAGTGCAGTAATAGTTTGTTTTTTTTTTCTTTTAGGGAGACAGAAGAGTTAAGAAAACAGATAAAGTGATAGCAGCGGAAAATAAAAATTGAAGCAGAATGTTGGTGAAAAATTAAGTTGATCTTTACTACCATCTGGTTCTGGTGTACGTGATCGAAGGTATTTTTATAATGATGTGGGTCACTGGCTTAGACGTTTGTTTAGTATGACCACATCTCAAAACAGGAAGTTTTAAAAAATTGTTTGTCACCAACTCCAAGTTATGAATTTGCTAAGAAAGAAAATTCAATTACAGCTGGTCGGCGGATTATGCTCTTTGGCCGGCGTATTCCAAGAAATTAAAGGACGCGTTGTGCATTTACTGTGTGTTGTTTCCATCATCAACTGTGTATGGTTTGTGGGTTAATTCATAATGTGTCATTTTACTCGCTATAAAAACATGGATGAATTCGCGAAATCTCACATCTCATCTCAGTGGTACAAATCAACTGCCACAGAAGCAAAACGTTTTCTTGCAAATATACCCGTTGATGTACAGCTGATTTCTGTCCACCAACAAGATATACAAGCCAAAAAAATTGTTGCATCAATAATTTCCACTGTGGTGTTTTGTGGTACACATGACCTACCTTTGAGGGGCAAAGAAAATCATGAAGGTATTTTTGAAGACTTATCAAACTCAAAATTGATGCTGGTGACAACATTTTAAAAGAGAACATAGAAAAGGGCGCAAAAAATGTCTTTTACTTGTTAGCACGGATTCAAAATTAAATAATCGGTCTTTACAGCGATATCAGTACTGATGTAAAGAAAGCATGTGTTTACAGTTTGTTGGGGTGCAAGAGCAATGACATTTGAAAAGATGATGGCTCTTGAGGAATTTCTAGGTTTTGTAGAGTTGACTGACATGGATGTAAAATCTGTAGCATCTGCAATTAACAACTATTTATAAAATGTAATCATTCATCCAGAAAAGTGCATTGGACAAGCTTACATAGGTGTTCCAGTATGTCAGGAAGGATGGGAAAATTACACGAGGAAAATTATTTGGGAAAAGTATACGAGGGTACTTTCACTGTGCTAGTCACAAACTGAACTTAGTTGTAAATGACTTAAACGAAATAGCAATGATACAAAATACAGTTTCCATGATAAAAGAAATAATAAGATTCTTCCAAGAATAGGCCCTTTGTTGAAAATGCATACCAAATATACCAGTGCTCTGTGTGTGAAACCCATTAGTCTCAAAAATATAAAATTATTGCCACAATCAAAAAACATTATGTGCAAATCATTATGACGCTTGAAAAACTATCAACAGACGGTAACAATGCAATGATAAAATCTGTTTTTGAAATGCACTGCGCTGCTACAAAATCAGAATTCATTGTTAGTGTTTGTGTCACGGCAGATTACTCGGCTCTCCTGCAACTAGTGGTAAGTGCTCCTCAGTCAACAAGTGTGGACTTACTTCAATGTGCAAATCAAATGAAAAAAAATCACAGACATCATGAGAAAACACCATGGAAATGCAGTTGTTGAAAGTGAAAGTGTTATAGCAGTGCCTGAAACAATCACCGAGCATCTTGGAACAGATTTCAATATGCCGCGAGTCATAAATCAGCAGAAACATTGTGTGAATCAACCACAGATTCTTAGCAAGTTTCGGAGATCACAAATTATTCTGTACATAAAGTCATTAGTAATGTCTGTGAAACAGTGTTTTTTTGAGGAGAACTTGCTCGCATTCACTTTGCTTACATTGCACTCTTACGTAATGCTTGTTATGATGTATGAGGATTTAAAAAAAAAATACAAGTTTTTGAGTTATTATAATTTGAATGATTTCTTCGGTGAAGCTGAACTTTGGTACAACCAATGGAAAGGATAAAATGTGCCAAACATTAGATTGAAGAAGGTAGAAATAGCTGTATTAGTTAAGAAACCCAATTGTTCTACTCATCCGTAAAACAGGCGCTACTTATCTCACATGCACAGCCCTGTACAGCATGCACTATCGAAAGATCCTTCAATACCTTACACAGGATAAAAACTTTGTTATCATCAACAGTGACAGAAAGTCGTCGGCTTGTTGGTCTTTGTGTAATGTGCATTAAAAGGGTTCTGGAAGCTAAAAATAAATTTGAGAAAGAAATTTTGTCAAGATTTAGCCAGAACTCTCGTAGACTTGTGCTGAAATAAAATTTGATAATTTTGAATAACATTGCTACTAATTACTTTTAGCATTTTCAAATGTTCAAAAAAAAAAATTTTAACAAAAAGCATTATCTTATTTTTTCCCCCTGGAGAAAATCCTGGCGTCATCTATGCTTGTTACCCAATTAGCAGCCAACATACATACATATGAACGAACAGAAATTCCTTCCCTTTTCTCTTTCTTGAATTTCTTGTCATTTTCATGACTTGCACTGCAGCAATTTATGCTAATATAAATATCTACATGAATCTAAATTAGTTATAGTATAAAAACAAAATAGAAATCAACCTTACCAACAATTTATATTATGTCTCTAGTGCTCTCAATTTTTATCTGACATAACAACTAAGACACAACACATCAAGCACATTTTTTTTGTGTTTTTTTTTTATGTAACTGATGTAATTACTGTTATATAATGATGACCAGTGGTTAAGATTTTAGTATTTCAAAATTTTTTAATTTACCATTTTAAATTAATTTTAATGTTTTAAATTGTGAAAAAATTTTTCTCCTGACAAACAGTGTGATTGTTATTAAGTTTTTGGCAAGATTGATTTTTATTTTATTTTATAACTAATTTCATATAACAATGGTGCCATGTTTGAAAAATGTAACAATGAATCTAAACATCTTTATTAAAAAAATCAAACTTATGACTCAAGAAAGGACTTGCTAAAATACTAATGTTTAAGCTGAAATCTATGTAAAGCATATCTTTATTATAGTCCTAAATATTTTAATACATGGCAGTCTGCTGCAAAGAAAGGTCATTCATTTACTCTTTTGAAAAAAAAACTGATGAGCAATAATTTCATAAATAATAATACACATTGTTTAAGGCAGTAGAAAAAAATTATTATTATATTTAATACACAAGTCAAAAAAGCATCAATGAAATGAAACAGTTGTATAAAATTTTAGCAACAAGTCAACTTGCTGGAATCTCTTGCTAGATTAAGAAACCTAAGTTCAGGATAAGTGCCTTAAGACATTAAATGCATTTTGCTTGTAGCCTATAAAAAACTCAAAAAATGAAAAAACCACTTTTATTTATATTAAAAAAATTGGATTAAGGGAAATTTGTTTTCATGTGGTAAAAATCATAAAAAAATAAAAAGTTTTCATATTACAATATTTTAGTTTTGTTAAATTGAGAGGTTTAAGGGCATGCGCTCTGTAGGAGTCAAGAAGATTTCAATCTCTTTTCTTATATTCTGCTTAATTGTTTTGGAGGTAGAAGAAGTTAAAAAGAAATGGTTAGTTTCCTAGTTGAATTATATTAGGTAAACAAGACAAATACATTTTTTCATTATGAGTATAGCCCCATGATAATCTGTATATAGAAAGTAAGATAAGATGGCTAGATTGTACTATATTCTTTGATGCATTGAATATTCAGAAGATTAGCAACTTCATGTAATTTGTACGCAGGATTGTTATTACTGTATTATTATTGTATGAATTATCCAAAAGTTCCCCTAGGTAATAGAGGAGACATTCTTAAAATTTCTACTAGTTAATACAACTAACTATGGACAACTCTTTTAATATCCATGAATAACTAAAAACGTGCTGAAACTGTTATGTTACTTCAGTATTCATTAACTACTACTACTATTTAATGAAAATAAATTTTGAACAATAATAAACCATCAGGTCCTTTAAAAAAACAGTAATATAGTTCCTAAATCCAATTTTTTATATTAACGTTAATGTTTAACAGAAGAGCTGTTTTTAATTCACTTTGATTTACTGCACAAAAATCAATTTGGATTTGCTTAAAATTATTCATACTGCCTTAGTAGTAATGTGCAGACAAAAGTTGAAACACTTTAAATAAGTTATATTTAATTTACATTTTAAATAAAGAAATTTATAAATTATGTATTTTAGCTACTACAACCTAATGCTTATAGATAACCTAAGTAATATAACAGACATTCCAAAAAATGTATGAACTTTCTTAGAAATTGACAAACATTTCATGACAGCTGAGATATTCCATGACAGTAGATGAGTGAACTACCTTTGTGTTATATTAACTGAATGAATAGATTATAAAATATATGAACATATCATGCCCAATGAAATACAGTCCAGCACGTTATGTAAGGTTTACTTTGTTATCATTGATAGATATATGAATATCATTACTTTCAGAGAAATAATTTAGATGGATACTTTATATGTATCACAGACATGAGGAAGGCAGGGAAAACATAAAACAAAAAATTAACATGCACCATTCAAAAGGAAAAATGCATTATGTACACTTACTTCAGGTAAAAAAATTTAGTAAATAATTATGGCATTTTAAAAATATTCTATGTTGAAAATTAAAATATTAATATTCTGAAAATATTCTTCAATCAAAATGACTGTATTTATTAAAATAATAACTTAGTTAATTTTGATGAATTAACCACTTCTTTTCTTTTTTAATTATATCTGTAATTTAAAAAATTACAGATAATTTTTGCGTAATTGTTATACTATATTATTTGGAATTAAATAATTCATTCTTTCTTTTTCATTTTTTAAAGATTTCTTAATAACCTTTACTTATATAAATTCTTTGTAGTACTACATCAAGTTAAATTGTTTATAAAAACTGTTTCAAATTACAAGAAAATTATTCTTCCAAAAGATCTGTCACAGATAATTAGTTCTACCTTGATTTATGGGAATTACTGCAGTACTAATAGTGATAGTGCTAACATATTTTCAAAGAAAGGGTTAGGAAACTCCTTTAATATTTAATCAAAGTCATATTTTAACTATGTTGTGTTTGTCCATTAAATACATTATTTTTATGAAATTAAATGTGTTTATAAATTTCATGTGATTGAGATCTTCAATATATAGAATGTTGAGATCTTAACTTTCCTTTCCTGTGTGTAAAATAATTGAGGTTAATGCCTTTATATGAGTACACTTTTTTATGTGATGATTTACAAAACATAACTGAACCGTAAAAATGTGCATGTACATGTACGTGTTGTTTATGGTGCAGATAAATGACCATCCTCTCTCTTCAATGTAACATTTAATGCATTCACTGTAAATTAATTCTGATTTAATTTTTGTCTGGGTTTTTTCCTGGGTGAAAAATGCTTTTATGTTATTATCGCCTGGACACTATATAGTTGTTGTAAAAAATAAATGTTAAAAAATGGACAATTAAAAACTAAAAAAACCCTACAAACGCAAAAAAACATCTTTAAAGTAACAAGTTTGTAACACATGCTAAAAGCAAAATAAAAACACAAAAGATATCACATTATATATATCTCAAATAATAACATTATCATCTGCTTTACAGCAAATGACACGAATAGTTGGAACACACTTCAGTAAGTTAAATATTTGAATATAAATGAATGGCCATAAGAAATCAGAAAACACAAGATACATATCCCCTAGAATAGGTTGCATATTGGCCCCTAGTTTAAACTTGCAATGCAGTGCTGCATAACAGACACACAGCTACAATGCACAAGGATGTGGTGCGCTATTAGTTGGCAGTCAACATTTTTCGGGCAATTATTCAGCCTCCATATCCTTGAAGTATTCTCTTGGGATGGTGGTAGGGACTTGGAAGCCTGGGAGAGCGTAGACACTGTACCAGGTGACGAGGTTTTAGTAGATCCCTTGATAGGGATCTTGGTAGTTTGCTGCATTGTTGGGGACAGCAGGAATTTTCTTTGGTAGTAGATTGTTTGAAATGATTTTCAGTAAATCACTTTTGAACTTTCTAGCAGGAATAAATCTTCTTGCTTGTACTCATTGCTGTAATAGCAGACTTTACTAATATGCTGTAATAGCGATTTTACTAAAACTGAAAAGGATTGTACCATTTTTCTTAATTCTTTGTATGATGTGCATTCTTTCTCATTCTGTATTTTGTTAGAGATCTAATTAATTTTGAATTATCTGGCCTGCTATATTGTATATGTTATTTTTTTATATGAACTTGTGTACTCATATTTTGTTTGTAGTTTTTAATGAAACAGAATAATTTCCTGTAAATGTTGGCAATACACCAAATTTTGGTGAATGTATGTAAGTGTAAATATTTTCTGTCATTCTGTTTATAAGTTTTAATTGTCATATGTTTTACTAATGTATTTAAAATTTTAGATAAAAAAAAATATAAAATATACTATTTCAGATTTTATGCATCATTTGAAAAAAAAAATTACAGTTTGAACATTATTGAAATCACTGAGTATTGGTAGCAGTTTTTTTTGGGGAAGGGTTAGTATTTCTTAAGTAGAATTTTAATTAGATTATTACAACTTTCAGCAAATTGCAGTATGGTATATTACCATAAAAATAAATAATTTTTAAATAACATGCAGTTATGGTTAAAATTTAATAAAACTCAGTATTTGTAAGAGAATGATCAATTTTCTCACTTCTCCTAATTGTAAACTAAAAATCTTTAATTGTAATTAATTGATAAGGCTAAGTTGGTCTTCCTTCTCTCTAAGGAGAGTACAATAAAACATACTAAATCAGTATGGACAGGAGAAACAGAGTTTCATTAAGTCAATATCTTATAGGAATGAAAAGGTTAAATTATTAAGTTCATAAAACCATTTAATAAATATTACATGATTGTAACTGAATTTCAATAATATAAATGTTACAAATAAATACATAAAATACCATTTTATTGTTTATTTGTTATGATAAGGTATTTGACCATTATTCATAATTAGCATTCTCCATTTCTGATTACTCTATAATCTGAAAAAAAATTACACAAATTAATAATTAATTAATAATGTAGCAGACTACAGATATTTTGAATATTTATCTTAAAGGCACTTCTACATAAATAAAAATTAAAAACTAAATATTTCATTGGTGCAAGTAATATTCTGGATAAAGTTTTCATTCACAAAAAATTCAGTATTTATTTGTTCTTATAGTAATAGGTAATTAGGCATAATAATAGATTAATAGTTCTTCTTTAAATAGTTGCTAAATCATAAATTAACTTTGCATATTCAATTTGTTTTAGTTGATCTTCTTTCAATTTGTTAGAGTAACTATTTTTGGAGCAGTGTTTATAAGTATAAAATCAAAACAGATGATTTTATAAAAGTTATTAATAAAGAGTTTGCCCTTTTGTCTATTTTTTACCTAAAATAATTTGAAATAATATTAACTTTTAAGGGTTTGTTAATTAAACAGGCAGAAAATTAGATTGACTGAGTGAATTTTATTTCATCCTGAAATAAACATAAAGCAATTGTTAGAAATTTTTTATCAAAAGTGTTATAAAAAATTAATGTTTCATCATTTTTTTCTTTCAAATATATAGACAAAATTCTTTTATCACTATCAAAAGGCAATTTCAGAATTAAACTTATACATCAGTTATATTTTTGTTATACTGTGTATATTTTTGTTACAAAACAATACAAAATACTGAGATCAATGAGTGAAAATTCAGAGAAATTATGTAATACATACATGTCTTACATCTAATATCGATATATATGTAAATATCTTTGTATGTAATAATAACAGGTAATATAACCAGGATATAAACAAAATATTTTATACTATCAGAAAGCTTCTTCTGTTAAATAATTGTTTTCTTAGTTTAACATAAAAATATACATGGTACATGCTCAACAGATATTGTTCCTGTTTGATGCTAAAACCCCAAACACATACATTTTTTTTATTTCAATGTTATTAATTATCCCCATTGTTGTGTACAAAAGATTTTTTTCAAAATCTGTTAACTTAATTAATTCTACTGGTAAGTTTTAAATACTAATAAATAAAATCTTTGATATTTCTATTTCTTCACTTAATTTGTAAAAGTGCTCAAATAATTTTTATTACTTTTTCTACTATTATGATTCTTTTACTCTGATTTTATTTATCTAAGATTTAATTGCTTTGCTACTATTTTCATATATTTGTTATTTTTGTTTTAATAAGGAGTTTTATTTTTTATAATA
This sequence comes from Lycorma delicatula, assembly GCF_047948215.1. Taxonomy (NCBI): domain Eukaryota; kingdom Metazoa; phylum Arthropoda; class Insecta; order Hemiptera; family Fulgoridae; genus Lycorma; species Lycorma delicatula. The sequence continues at coordinate 159,629,568 of NC_134459.1, read as the reverse complement.
AACTCCATACTAAGTTATTCTATTCTGATTAAAGTTTAACCACAATTTTGTAGTTACCTTTATTTAACAAGAATTCATTTACACTGATGGTAAGCAGTTCACTAGAAAGGAACCTGTTACGCCCTGATTTCCCTAAAAAGGGACTAGTTCCTTTTTTTGCATTAAGAATAAAAACAATGTTGATAGATATGTAGATCTACAAACTACTCATTCTTCACATAATGTATGCAATGAATAACCAGACAATGAATTATCAGTTTCTTAATTAAACTAATAATTACCTATTTTTTCTTCATTAAAATAGAAAATGCTACTTTAAAATTAAAGTTAAGAAATTACAGAATAAACTCCATGGTAATATTTTACAAACTCACCTTGATTATTTTGGCAGTTAAAAACTTCCAGATTACAAGTGTTACCGAATGTTTTCTGATTTCCTGATGAGTTTTCTGCACAGACTGGATCAAAAACTGCCAGACAAATAGTTGGGCATTCTTGTGATTCAGCAGGACTCAAAAAAAACAATGACATGACCAACAATACTATGAACAAAGAAAGATTATTACTATTATTATTATACGCTTTTGTATTATGAAGTCTTTATTAACGTGCACATTTACAGCACTATCCTACGTCCTTTAGCTATATAGTAACACTGACTGAGCATATGCAAAGTAAATTAACCTCAATATTCTGATACATTTAAATTTGTTTATATTATTAAATTTAAATATTTAAGTTTAGGAAAAAGATAACACTGATAGGAAAAAATTTTTTTAATGTTTCTCTAAGTGTGATACCATTTCCTGAATTGTTTTTTTGTGCATTACAGAGATCTGTAAATACAATTTTTCTATCACCCTTAGTTTTAAATAAATTACGCTTCAAAATAATTAAGGGAAAATGTAGTTAAAATCTGTAAAATTATAATTTTGGATGCACCTGTGTTAAAATGATTTCACTAATGCTTTTCTTTTATAAATACCCTCAGGCACATCCCGAATTAATGTTCAACAGTAATCGACCAGCATGTATTCCATATCCCTTTATAGCAGCTTTCCATCACCGAAATGTCTTGGTGGAAACATTCACCGTGTTCATTACTTATGTCTCTGAGGTTGTCCGGGAAAAAATCTGGATGTGAGGGAAGGAAATATATTTTCAAAGTCATATTACATTCCATAGCTCTATGAAGTAAGAAGTTGATTAACACAATACTGTGGTAATTGTCAGATTTTTGACTGCTGAGAAAATCTTTGCAAACATCTTTAAATGAAGCCCAAGCTGCACTTTCTATATTATTTAACATTGAGTTAAATACTTCATCCTTGACCACCTCTCTTATTCAAGGACCAACAAATATTACTTCTTTAATTTTTCCTTCACTTACATTTGGAAATTTCTGCCTGATGTACAAAAATCCAGGACTATCCTCCTTCATTGCTTTAACAAATTGTTCATTACTCCTAACATGATATTGAGAGGGCGTAAAAATATTTTTTGAGTTCAACTAAGAACTCATGAATAATACTTTTCCCATCTGGAGTTAAGTTGCAACTTAGACATTTGAATCAATATGACATGAATTACAAGTCACTTCAAACAATTACAGAGTCATTTTCAGGAATAATAATATCACATACTAGATGTACTCTCTCTTTTTCTGTTTAGCCTCCAGAACCAACGTAAGATATTACTTCAGAGGATGATATGTATGAATGTTAATGAAGTGCAGTCTTGCAGAATCTCGGGTCAACCATTCCTGAGATGTGTGGTTAATTGAAACACAGCCACCAAAGAAGAGCGGTATCCATGATCTAGTATTCAGACATGCAAAAGAAAAGGAGGGGAAAAATAATTTGACTTTTCACCGAGTTAAATTTAATGAAGGCATAGTAAGAATATTTAATGGTCATGTATATTTATAGAAAACAAGGCATATTAAGCAGTTTTTAACCAAACCAACAGAATACTACCAATTTGTTTAAAAAGAAAGCTAATTAATGCATATATATATCTTTATATTAGTGGACTAAGCCTTTCATAAAATGGAATGTATCATACGTATGTAATGATACATTTTAAATTATTTCCATAAAAATAATAATTTTAATTTATTTGCATAATACTAAAATCCTATATTTTTACAAAAGGTTTTAATATTTGGCCAGATTAAGTAATTTTAAAATTTATATGTATAATTTATAAATGTAATTTACAAATAAAGGATATTGGATTTAATATATATTATTCAGATTACTTAGGGAGAGGAAAAACCTAAAAAATTAATTTTCCTTCTGGCCATTTACAGAGTGTCCAAAAAGGATTCTGCTAAACTTCATAGTTATATTACTCTCATTAAAATAATGAAAAAGTTCATTTAAATATGTCTGAAAATGCTTTGTTCCCGAGTTACGGCTAGTGAACGATTTTGTCCGTATTTCTGCTCCGCTGAAATCATGCCACACTGAACTTCCAGGAAAGTAAATTAAGGGGTAATTTTAGTGATCTCATATGGTTTTTGACTTGCAAATTTAAAAAAATGAGTTCCAGAACTGTATCACCATTATTTTCTACAAATAAATTGTAATAAACAAAAAGTTGAGTTGAAAAACACAATTGTTTAGCTTTGGCATAAAATAACTTTATTAAATAGTTCAAACGAGCCTTCAGTAAGAAATATATTTTGTTTACATCAAAAATTAATTTAAATGTCAGGAAAACATTTTTGAAAGTGTATGTTTGGAGTGTCGCTTTATATGGAAGTGAAACTTGGACAATCGGAGTATCTGAGAAGAAAAGATTAGAAGCTTTTGAAATGTGGTGCTATAGGAGAATGTTAAAAATCAGATGGGTGGATAAAGTGACAAATGAAGAGGTATTGCGGCAAATAGATGAAGAAAGAAGCATTTGGAAAAATATAGTTAAAAGAAGAGACAGACTTATAGGCCACATACTAAGGCATCCTGGAATAGTCGCTTTAATATTGGAAGGACAGGTAGAAGGGAAAAATTGTGTAGGCAGGCCACGTTTAGAGTATGTAAAACAAATTGTTGGAGATGTAGGATGTAGAGGGTATACTGAAATGTAACGACTAGCACTAGATAGGGAATCTTGGAGAGCTGCATCAAACCAGTCAAATGACTGAAGACAAAAAAAAAAAAAATTAAATAGTTCATAAATAAATAAACCTTATTGGTTAAATTGATAGAGGATTTAATTCTGAGAAAACTGATGTAAATTTTCTACCAACAACATCCCACAACAGCAATTTAATTGTATTTTCACGTGAAACAATCATAGAAAAATTTCTGTAATAGTGTCTACTTGTATTATGATGTCATTTCTTAATTATTAGTGAATAATTGCCCACTATGGGCACTGTAATGCTGTGCAATATTAGTAGTTTGTGTTTAATCTCCCACAGAACAAAGCTCTACAAAAAAAATTTCAAACGTTGTTGTGGTTATGATTCAAAATCTTCCTTCAGTGTGTTCTGTTTGTTATTGAGAAGTTAATTTTCAGTAAAAAATTTTATTTAATTTGTGAAGTGGGCATTTGTGATTTATGAGTATTTAAGTAATTCATTTTCATTGATTTTAAAAGCTATTGATAATAATTAATTAGTAAGTGAAGAGAAATTTAATATAAGTTCACAAATCAGGAATATGCCGACATTCATTTCAGGTATAGTTTTAATAACAGCAATATTACATGAACTGTTGAAGAAAATCATAGAAGATTTCCCAATCAAAACATTCCTACCTGGCAAATATGTGTTGACACCTAAGGGAAAGTGTGTAACATTTAATGTAAAATTTTAATGGGTAACAAATGTGAATGAGCAGATTTTAAGTATGATATGGCGAAGTCCAACTACAAGTACTGGTAGATTATCTGCATGTTTGCCAATTCCTCGCAACAGTATATGGCGGACATTACACAATGAAGGTCTCTATCCATATTTTGCTCAACCAGTTCAGTGTATTGATGAAGGTAATTACAATCTGCGGCCAAATTAATGTCAATGGCTATTACAAAAAAAACATCCTTCCATCATTGATATTATTTACAGATGAAGAAACATTTATGTGAGTTGGGATTAAAAGTACATGAAATAAACATTTTTGGAATCATGACAATCCTTGTGAAATTAGTTAACAGCACCATTTCTCAATAAATGTCTGGTGTGGGATAGTATGTAATGTTCTTATCAGACTACAGATTTTCAAGGGTAGACTCACAGGTAATGGTTACCTGAACCTATTTCAAAATGAGCTGTCAATGCTTTTAGAAATTGTTGCATTTAGTACAAGAACTGACATGTATTCCAACATGATGGCACAGCAGCCCATTTTTATGGTTCTGTTATTCATTATCTGAAGAAACATTTCCTAATCGCTTGATTGATCAAGGTGGACCTCAACTATGACCAGCTAGACCACCTTACATGAATCCCTTGGATTTTTTTTTTTTTGTGGGATATATGAAATAAAATGGAAATGAACTTTTATAATGAATCATGTGAGCCATTGAAGAAATCAAAAACAACTCAAGAATGTTAGAAAATGCTATTTCATTTGTAACTTGCATTGCTGAAATGTGTTTTCAGGTTGATGGCAGGCATTTTGACCAGTTGATGGAAGAATAATTTATATTATTTTGTTTAGTTTTAGAAGTTTACTTTGTTTTTACAATTTTATTCAACAATAGAAGGTTGTTTGTTTTAATATAATATTGTAATTCAGTATTTTCCATATTGGTATGATTTGTTTTGCATTATAGAATGCATTACTATCTTGCACTATTATTTAAATCAATTCTCTCAGAATTAAATTCTTATCAATTTTGAAGGTTAACTAAATTTTCATTACAAACAACAATTCATTTTCTATTTCTAATTTATACATTAAGATAAGCAATCCCATGGATCAATGAGATGATGATTTATATGATATTTAATTGAGGTGTACAAATTTAGGCCGATCATTCCTGAAATGTGGCCTACCACATTCAATTCTAACCACCAAATTACAATGGTATCCACTTTCTAATACCCAAACCCATATAAAAATAACTTAATATTCCTGAAATTTAAACCACAATCAACATAAAATGCATTTTTCTCTCTTTTTTTACTTCCTTTCACGTAGTAAAGGAAGTATTGTATTCGTGAAAACATTCGGTTTTCAGATTACAACAGAAATATCCATTTTGACCATGACTGAATCCATTTTGATTAGTTTCAGCGTGACGTCTGTATGTATGTATCTCACATAACTTAAAAATGATTAGCCACTTTTGAATGTAATCAACAAAACTAAAAGTGTCCAAAAAGCCCAAAATCCAAACAAATTTGGATTTTGGAATTTTTCTTAATTGCAGTAATAAGCCACCATTGAGAGCTTTTCAATAATATATTATAAGTGGTACTTATTTTCATTGGTTCCAGATTTATAGCCAAATAAAATTTTAATTAATGAAATATTTTGATCTTAACAGAAGGCACATGGGTACGAATCAGACTTCATCTCCTTTTTTTAAATTTAAATATATTGAATTATTTATTAACCTCTGATTGTAAATAAATTTTTGCGATAAATAATAATTGAATAATGACAAAAAAAAATTAAAAATTATCATATCTTTTTTTACTCTTTTTTATTAATTTAAATATATTAATTTATTAATTATTATTAATTTCTCATTGTAAAATAATTTTTACAATGAATAATAATTCAATAACAAAAATAAATAAATAAATAAATAAATTTTTAATGAAATAAAATTTTATCTACTTTTCAATTTAAAAAAATGTATATATTTAATTTAATAGGTGTACAAATAAGTCTTGTGTTGATCAAATCAACAGCAAGGATATTTGTGATTGGTGCAATGAAGATATAAAAATAACTTAATATGCCTGAAATTTAAACCACAATCAACATAAAATGCATTTTTCTCTCTTATTTTACTTCTTTTAACGAAGTAAAGGAAGTATTGTATTCGTGAAAAATTTCGGTTTTCTGTTGCTTACATACAGCAACAGAAAGAGTGCACACTACATGATATACTGTCTATACAGCATTGGTGTAACATCACATTGTTTAAGAGAGCACAGAGGTTGACTCAAAAATCAATCAAAGACTTTCTGGAAAAATAATATCATGTTTCTGTAAGCTTATAGATCTGTAATTTTTTTCTTTCCATAAAGTAATTTTGTACATTTTTAACCAGTTTTTTTTGTTATTTTTAGCCCAATACCACTTAACCTACTTATTACCCGAGTTTTTCCATATCCAAGATGGTCTTAGTCACAATTTTCCTCGAATAATGATAAGTCTACTATAAAAGATTAATGAAAAATAAAAACTATGATTTTCAATAGAAATGGATATAAAATTATTAAAAATAATTGAGTTTGTAAATGATCAAGACTGAATCTATGAGAAAATTTACTTATAATATTATAATGTAATTAATAAAATGCTAAATCCATCTATAATTCATCAGATTTTCCATCCAGCTATTCCATTTATAACTTCATTTACTTCTTTGCCTGAATTGCAAAGCATAAACAGATTAATAAAATTTTTAATAATTTGATTACGGTTCTTTTAATTATTTATTATGTACATTTTTTTTTAATTTGAGACTTTGTTATTAAAAAAAAATCCTCCAAAGAAAATTACTGTTGAAGTATAAAGCATTGAGTCAGAAAATAACTGTGTGCAAGTTATTATTATATTTTTTTTTAAAATAAATAATATTGTATTTAAATATAAAGATTCAAGGAATAGTGTTTATTAAATACATCTAAATATGTTTGTGAATATTTATATATATATATATATATATATATATATATATACACAACTTATTTAACACTGCTTTTAATCAAGTAACTAAATACATACACACATTAACAGTAAGTTGTTAAATAAATATGAGCTATTAAAAAGAAACAGCAGATAAATTTTATTACCTGTTAAACTTAAAAGTTTGTTGTCCATCTTCTTTTGATTTTTAAGAAACTCAAACTGGCATATAAACCAGGATTGCCCTTATATACCATATCAGGTAATTATATAATAGCAATATTAGTATATTACTAATAACTGGGATTTCCCTAATGTTTTAGATAGGATGTACCTGCAACAAGGAAAATAACAACTTATTTAAATCACAGTTTTTTTGTTATTTAACTTTTAATTACATTCATTAAGTTATTATTATAAATTTGTATATTTATGTCTACATTCTGTGATAACTGCAGGTGAATGCACACTTACAGTTACCTTTCTACTTTTTTTACTTCGTTGTACAAAACAAAAGAAGTATTCTTATTGCAAAAAATTTTGCTGTCCAGATTTAAACAGAAATATCTATTTTGAGCAAAACTGAATCCATTTATCTAGTATCAGCTTGATGTCTGTATGTACGTACGTATCTCGCATAACTCAAAAATGATTAGCAGTAGGATGTTGAAATTTTGGATTTAGGACTGTTGTAATATCTAGTTGTGCCTCCCCTTTCGATTGCAATCGACTGAACCAAAAGTGTCCAAAAAGCCCAAAATTCAAATAAATTTGGATTTTGAACTTTTTCTTAACTGCAGTAATAAGCCCTCAACCAGTGAAAATAGGTACTACTTATGATATTACTTATTTTCACTGGTTCCATGGTTATAGTCAAATAAAATTTTAATTAATGAAATATTTGGATCTTAACAGAAGGCACATGGGTACGAATCAGACTTCATATCCTTTTTTTAAATTTAAATATATTGATTTATTTATTAACCTCTGATTGTAAATAAATTTTTGCGATAAATAATAATTGAATAATGACAAAAAAAAATTAAAAATTATCAGGAGTTTTTAATGAAATAAATGTTATGTAATTTTCATTTTTAAAAAAAATGTGTATATATAATTTAATAGGTATAAAAGGAAGTCATGTGGTGTCCACATCAGATTTTTTTGTATAGTCACTACTTGATTTTTTTTTTTTTTTGCTTGATATCGCCACATTAGCATAAAGCTTGTGTGTTTGTAGTTGTTGCTTTTATGGTGAAGATATTTGAAATCAGAATTTAATTCTGGAATTAAGGACCTTAAAAACAGTAATTTTAAATATAAATAAACTCTTTTTTTTTGTACTAGGAATTGTACTGGAATCTGATGTTTAACTTTAAGCGGTAAAGACTTACACTGTCTTTACTTAGACATCATCGTCCAGCATTTCGCACAGTTCTTTCCTTCTAAACTTCGTAGATTTCCATATCATTCCTCTGTACTCTCTTCTGGCTTCCTCTAAAAGACTCCTTAACCTCAGTTTCTCCTCTTCATCACCACATCTGTTAGATTTCTGAAGTATTTCCTAACTTTTAAACAACCCAATCCAGTTTGAGACACCTCTTTGCTCCACAAGTACACATGTTTCGAGAGGGGGACCTTCGCCGGGCCAGAATGCCACAGGATTCTCAAGTAATATCTGTCAGTTCTTCAGAGGAGACACCACTAGAGGACACCTACACCAGGTCTCTTAGATGGCATTCACAGACTTCACAAAGTACATGTAGTAATTCAAAATCCGATGTAAAAGATTAGAATGTTTGTAGCCTGGGTACTGGAACTACCAGCTCAAACACATTTGCTCTGTGGTCGCTAAGCAACTCCTCATCTGAAAGAACCTTACTCTGCACTGTGTTTAGTAAGGTCTCACTAATGAAAGCAATATTGAGATAGGAGCCATAATCACCTCAAAAAAAGCCGATAATCACCCCATCCACTTGGTGGAAGCCCACCCCGCCATCACATCCACCAGTATAACGTCCTTGACATCAGTAAATATGCCTCTACAGCTACAACTCTTGCCATTAGAATTGCCTAGAAGACCACCTTGGGTCCTTTTCTTGTTATCTCAGCCAACATCTTGTCCATCATTTCAATGAAATCTATGGTGAAGCGTAGGCAATGGAGAATACGACGCTACCCATCTTAGCTCACACAAAACCCTCTCCCCAATCTCTTTGGCCAGCAGGTTATCTGTTGGACTTAACTATGATTGTCGTGTTTTTTTTATGTCACTGATGTTGCCATCACCCATAATCAGCTTCCAGTTGGGTACATTTATCAGGAGCAAGTACATATTAAATCTAGCTGCCACCAGATTTACTGCATCATGAGAGTTTCTGCTACTGTTCACGTTGATCTGCAAAACTCTCATGGTTGCTTGGTGAGACAAGCCCTACTCTGTGGCCCACAGACTCATAAAGCACACACATAGCAGTCGCCCATCATCCCTACTTTCTGTGGCCTGGCTGTCAATAGTTGAAGCTTATTTTCAACTATAGACAGTTACAACTGTCTTTCTTTTTTGTTTTCTTTGTTTTGGTCTTCTCGTCGTTTACCCTTTTGACTTTCCCTTCTCGCTCCAGGGTTAGATCAATAAGGATGTTATGTCTCCTACCAGTAATTCCAGTAGGCGTTTCATGTATTGACTGAGCCTGCTCTAAGCTAGATCATGATTGATCTCCCACCCATCAGTATTTAAATTCTACCAATACAATCTCTCATGTCATTGATTGCTTTTGTGCCACCCTTGGAGGGGTCAAGCACCATAATGTATACTATTTGATTGGCCATGTTCAGTTCCTATCCCAGTAACAATTGGGGTATAACAGCTGGCCTCCTTTAAGTGTACTCTTAACAAGGAGATGCCTCAAATTGGGAATATACTTATAAATCTTACTATGAAAGGTATTAACCTCTGCACCCAGGTCAAATAAGAAAGCAGCATCTGCCCTTCCTTCATCAAAGCATGATTCATCTACATATTTGTATGTATGAAGAAATCTTTTGGCCACCTTCTCATGATATCATCTTTCTCTTCAATGTCTTCCATTAACTGTTTCAGGTTAGTCATTTCCTGTCAGTCTGACTGACAACATCGATCGTATGATTATTCAAAACCATGGCAAATGCTGGGAAAGCCAAACATGTATGTTTGGCTTTCCAGTATTTTTTTGCATGGAAATAAGTTAGGAAAACATTCTGCAGCTATCAATAAGGAAAAAGTTAATTCAAACATACACGTATTTTCAAAAATGTTTTCTCTAGTTAGTGAAAATTTCATTTGAATTTTAATTCACCTGGTGAAATGAGAGCATACTGAAATATTTAAGATTTTATATAAAGGGTAAATTTTTCTTACGCCTTTTCTCCTGAAAACTGAATAAAACCGGTCCCAGCACTTTACTTTTCTAGTTTTCATGAAAACCAAAGTAAAACAGAAAAATTCAATTACCAAGTACACTTTTTTTTAGGTTTGAACTAAAATAACTTTGTTAGAAGACTTAAAAATAATCAACTTTAATTATTAAATATAATACAGAACAAAAAACTAACAGAAAATGTTATGAATTTGTAAAAATTAAAATCAACTGTTTTTAGTACAATAAATTTATAACATTGAAAAGTTGGTTTGGTAACTACTTCCGTAAAATGGACAAAGAACACTTTCTGACTTAAAAGTAAAATTCGGTCAAAGATTGTAACAAATAAAATAATAAACATCTCTGAAACTAAACCTAGCATTAAAGAATACTTTTTGAAAATTTTCTATACCAAGGCTCACAAACAAATGTCATGTAAGGGCAGAAAATCTGCTTTTAAAAATTTATTTTAAAACTTCATCGGACCAATAAGGTGTTGTCAATCAAATTAATGTTAAGTTGGTGGGATACAGAAAAGGCAGGAAGTAATGATTTCTTTTAAATATTTCGACCAAAATCACAATATTTCCAACCAGAAGACTTCAGGAGCAATCTCCAGATCTGACCTTCTGATGGCTGCGTAAGCATTCTTTACCGCCACCAAAGAACCACCTTCATGCTTGACAGATGCACATACTTCCTATCTGATCTATATACAATAAAGAATTAGGAAAAATTTCCAAACTAGATGCCGACACACAAGCCACATCTTGGTGATCACAATATCATAATCAGCAGACATAACTGAAAAATGTCTTCACTCTTTGTCTGCAGACTGCAAACAATTTTCTAAAATATTGAGAGGTCTTTAATTTCATTCTGTGCTGTTTGAGACCCTTCCTAGGAAAAGGTTTTCATCAACAATTTCAGGCATGTCTTGGTTATGTTTTAAAGCTCAAATAAATAGCACAATCAGAACAACCATAGGCCATGTATCAGGAACATCTATTTTATTATGATCAGAAGCTACAACTTCAACATGGAATGAATAATAGGAAGAAAATCTTGTATTTAATGTTGTGACTTTAGAAAAGCTTAAAGCTAAGGGTTCAAAGACAGACTCAATATCTTTTGCTCACACAGATGTGGTAAATCTTATCACAAACAAAGCCTTCTTTCTGTAAAATGTAACAAGATTAATATTGATAATAGATTTAGCAATTTTAATGTCTTTTTCCTAGGCCCTTTGCCATGGCGATCCCCAAGTCCATCACTCTTAGCTTTCGATGTCTTATTATTAACCTTGAACACTCTTGTACTTATTTTTCCTGTTTACTGAGAGCCCAAGAGAAAATTGCTGAGTTAAATGTTTAGGGGCTTTTCTGTTTACCCCCATAATGATTATTTTTACTTACATATTATGTATTACATTTTATTCCAAATCAGTATGGATTTGGAAAAATTATAAATATAATCTAACCAAACTAAACCTACGCTCGCTTCACTCACTAGTCAAGGTTAGTGAGCAAAGCTCACTAATGAATGGGTTAAGTTTGGTTAGACTATATTTATAATTTATCTGCGAATATCCACTAATTTGGAAGAAATATGTAAAATATAATGCATAACATACAAAAAACCGTTGTGAGGGAAAGACAGAAAAGAGTCAATTTTTATTCCGGTTTGGTCCTTAAAATTAGTCAGAAGATGGTGAAGGAACGTTGTCATTACCATTAACAACATTTGTGTCAGTAATTGAAATCATATGGATCATACCAACATCAGGTTAACACGGTTATAATGTGTACTTGTCAGAAAAAATAGTGGGTAAAGGTATACCCTTTGAGCAGTACTTTGTATACAATCACCATCAATAAACTGATATTCCAGGAGAAATCAGAAAAATCCTTCACGTCTATGATCTGGCAATCGCATATGCCAATAACAAACAATACAGTTATGGTGAAGTATAAATTGCAGTGACTGATAAATGTCCTTAATGAAGTTTCAAAGAATAATAGATTCAAAATTTACACCAGAGAAAATGTGATGTGTACACTTCTGTAGGAAGAGATTTCCTCATCATCGTATTGTTTTGACCTTCAATAACCATCTTTTTCAGTAGAAAGATTATGTATGAACTCTTCAACAAATTACAATTATCACATCTACTCAGAACCGAGATTCTAGCAGTGATCTGGTATCAATATGAAATTGGACATTCAGATTGATAGAGTAAGTACAAATTTAAACTCTTCTAATGTAAAATTTATGGTTTCTTTCTGTTTATATATCTAAACAATGTTTAAATATTGTTTACTTTTCCTCATTTAGATCTTTTTTTTTGTTACAATAGCGTCTTTTGTGGTTTTACCAAAAATAAAATACGGAGTAGGTTATTTGTAAAGAAAGAGGTATCGGAATTGTAAGTGGCATGAGTGTCTGTTAAAGGTGTTAGGGATCCTCTCGTATTTAATCAATTCTTGTATTGAAGCAATTTTTACATTGTAATATCTAGATGAATCTAAATATCTTTACTAAAATTACAAAACTTATGACTCAAGAAAAGACTTACTAAAATACTAAGGTTTAGGTTGAAATCCATGTAAAGCATATTTATTTATTATAGTCATAAACCTTTTAATACCTTGCAGTCTGCTGTAGAGAAAGGTATGGAAAAACTAAGATCAATATTTTCATAAAAAATAATAACATTGCTCGAATTTTTCTGAATTTTTGTTGTAGTAATTTAAATGAAAAAAATTATTTCATGATATAAAAATTTCATTCTGCATATCTGTGCATATTGTTGTAATATTTCTAATAAAGTTTTAAAAAAGGTAGGCTATTATAAAATTCAAGTGAAAAAAGATTTTGAAATAAATACTATTCATAATTTTGTCGTAGTATGAGATTACACTAGGTAAATCGAGGACAGACATCGTGAGCTACATTTCTTTATTCTTATATTACCCCAGAACTGAATAATGAGTTATGCTAAATTGTTAATGAAATAGATTGGGAAATAAGAAAGTGCTCAAAATCATTTACAAAAAGTTATGTTAAAAGTCTACTATTAAATGATAATTTTAATTGTTTATAATCAGTAAACACTGAGGAAATAGTATTTAAATAAAATAATAATAAAATTGAAAAAAATATTAATTAGTTAACAACAAATAAATTAAAAATAATAACTATTAATTAATAAACAAAAAATATTTACAAAATTATATTAAAAATGTTAACTTTTTTTTAACAGAGTTTATAGAATGAAATAAGAATACAAACAACTATTTTAGACAATGAACAATTTTTAGATAATCTAAATTGGAAGGAAAGTGTTAGCTTGAAAAGATATGAATCAGTGAAAACTAAAACCCAAATTATTCTCACAATGCAAGTTGCTTGAACAGAGTTGAATAAGATAAATTCAACTCATGTAAAGTGGTGATAGAGTAATCTGTAATCCTCTGCCATGAAAGAATTGAAGGGAAAGGTTCTTGTTATGAAACACTTCCAGAATAAGATTAATTAATTTAAATTACTAAAAGGAAAATTTATTCCACTCAATGAATGATGATGATTAACTTTAAGGATTGTGTTAGGTTTAAGTCCACACCAATATGTTATAAAGAGTACTTTAAAAACAAGTTACGGCCTGAATTAGGTTATGCCTCGTGTTAATACCTTATTTGTGTTTCTTTTTTACATTGTTTTTAATACGAAATCAATCTATCTGGTTATGAGTTCTCCTATAAAATATTTGGTAATTAAAAATTAGGTAAAATTTTGCAAATATTTTTATTAGACTAATAAAAAAAAAAAAACCGTTATACAGAATTCTGATTCTGAAGCTTCCTATGCAGATTTGTATCTCATAAATTATTTATATAAATGAGATCTTTTTTCCACAAAGTTATAATAATATGATGATAGAATTTATAAAACTAAACGGAGAAAAGAATTGTAAAAAATTCTACATTTCATAATATGAAGTATTATGAGACAAATCAGATAGTATGCGATGTGTATTGAGCATGAAAATGATCTGATTTAGATATTTTTTACATTTTATTATATGTAATTTGCATGATAAAAACAACATATTTTGCTATGGAATATGATGAAAAAATATATGTAACAAATCTTTTCAGTAAATCAGTTTTTTAAATTAAAGATTTTTCATTATATATAAAAATCCAGATTCGCTGCTATGTGAAAACATTTTCATGAATATCTATTATTTGGAAAATCATATTTTTAAACATACATTTTTGCACAATACATATATGATCTTTGAGGTTAATAATAAAAATTGTAAAATTTAATAAAATCCCATTAGTCAATACAATTGTGAGAAATTATCGATAATAAATCTGACATAGTATTATGAGGGCCGTTCAGAATGTTCTAGGCCTGCCAAAAAAACAAACAAGATTTTTTTTAATTTTTCAAGTATTCACCTTGCAATACGATCGATACATTTACATCAACTATTTTTCACCTTTGTCACTTTTCACCTAAATACACTCAATGTAATGTGATTTGTCCAGCTTTGGAAAATAATTGATTGTCTCTACTTAGGCTTTATCATTTGAATTTTTTTCTGGGCGTAAAGCAACGTATTGTTTACAGTAGTAAACAAATTAAGCTAACAACACCAAAACCAGACCTAAATATTAAATAACAATGTTATAAAACAAGTAAAATCAATAATTAACACACACAATATCATAACGAAAAATATTTCTTATACAAGAAAGAAACATTTGGAACATATAGCTAAAAGAAGGGCTACATCTTAAGGCATTCTGAAATAGTTGCCTTGATATTGGAGGGATAGGTAGATGGGAAAAATTTTGCAGACAGGCAACATTTGGAATATGTAAAACAAACTGTTAGGGATGTAGGATATAGGTGGTATATCAAAATGAGACGACTAGCACTAAATAGGAAATCTTGGAGAGCTGCATCAAACCAGTCAAATGACTGAAGTAATAACTACAGTACATACTACAGTAATAATCAAATATTTGAATATAGAGCACAGCCTTAAGATTTAACAAGACATTTAATAACATCGTCATACTGTTCCCTAAAATATTTCGGATGTAGCCCCTAATTTAAATTTCCGATTCAATGCCTTGTAACAGCATAGTCTACAAGTACGTGATGGTAAACCGTAAATTGGTAGTCGCAGCGAACACAATTGGGTGCATTGGTATGAGTCACAAGGTGTCCACATGTGAGTGTAGTGTGTCCTATTCTCATACGGCAAATAAAAACCTCTTCTCAGTGGTTATTCCTGGATGAAGAGCAGTATTCTTAATTTGACGAAGTGTATTGTTGATGGTAGCATTCCATTCACTCTGCATTCATCACAAACCACCCTCTTCAGAAAACAGAACATAGTCTGAAACAACGCGATTAGTGAGAGGCTAGAAAAAAGCCTCCTTTGCCGCACTATGACCGCACTCATTGCCTGAAATTTCAATATGGCTAGGGATCCAGCAGAAGTTCACAACATGTTCCACTGAGTCATTTCAGTAGTAATAGACTGTATCTCATAGACAATGGGATGTCTGAATTTCGTGTCACTAAATCTGAACAAGAACGTGTCGAAATGTTAGGCTAATTACATTTAAGCCCTTATTAATAGCACACAGTTTCGCAAGAAAAATTGATCTTCCCAGCTTCCTCAGTATTTAAAAAAAAAAAAATACTACCATTGCCATTACAATGGTTATTGTAATTATTACATTTTATTTAAATATATAGAATTTTAAACAGTAAATATTTTTTGTTTTATCTAAAATTTTATATAGAATCAGTAAAATATTTGATGATTAAAACTTATAAATGATTCAATATGGTAATAAATAATAAAAGTTAATAGTAAAATTTAATTTGATAACTTACTAGAACTTTCTAATCGTTCCAAAAATAAAAACTTTATTTAATATAACATTGCCAATCATAGAGCTTAAATGTTACAATATATTATATGTATGTGTGTCTCGTATATATATATAGTTTTTATTATTCTTTTTTCAGAATTCGATCATCAGATTCAACTGCATCACTACCTTACAGCAAAATATGGTGGAGTCAAGATCAAGCGGGATGGCGAGGCTAGATAGGCAGGTTAGATCAGTGTGATGGTGAGGTTAAAAGAAGGGGGGGGGGTTCAAAATGAGCGGGGTGGAAGAAGTTAAGATTAGGTCGGGGTCAAGATCAGACAGGGTGGCGAGATTTGATCCGGCGGGGTTGTATAGGTTAAGATTAGGCGCGGGGTCAAGATCAGGAAGGGTCAGTCAGGGTCAAGGTCAGTCTGGGGTCAAAATAAGCAGGTTGACGAGGTTAAAGATCAGGCAGGGTCAAGATCTAGCGGGGCGGTAAGTTTAAAATCATGTGGGGTCAAAATAAGCAGGGTGGTGGGGTCAAGATCAGGCGCAATCAAGATCAGGCAGGATCAAAATCAGACAAAGATGACCTCTCTGGTAAAGCCAATCAGGGCTTGGAATGGAGGGGGTGGTGTGGCGATCTGGATCGTCACAAGCTAGTTGTCTTCCCCTATGGGGTGAGGTTGTAAACTGATTGAACTAATAAAAGCAAAGCACACATGCCGATTTAATTTCTTTAAAGCATTTAACTTAGATGTTTATTAAGTTCAATCGAATGATTAATTATATTTATAAATCCTTTCAACAAAACTTTGTAGTTTCAAAAATTCAATCGAATTAAGTAAGAGATGTTTAGGTAACCTGAGACGTTGTATCTCCCTCTATGAATCATGAGACCTTGTCGATGGTGAGGGGGCTTGAGTGCTCAGTGATACAGAGTAGCTGGACCGAAGGTGCAACCGTATCGGAGAGGTATCTATTGAGAGCCAGACTAAGGAATGATTCCTGAAAGAGCTCTTTAAGTAGTTTTTAGGGTGTAGGTCAGGATGACTTTGGTCATTTCAACTACATTCAATCCTCTTCAGAACTGCGCAGCTGAAAGCAATGGAAAACTACAGCTGCTTCTTTTTCCAAGAAAATGTAGCTCTCTGCATTTTTGTATAACAATGATGGAGGCGGCTTCCTCTGTAAAATATTCTGGAGGTAAACTAGTCCCCTATTCAGATCTCTGGGTGGAGATAGGCCATATAGGCCTTGGATAAAGAGTAGTATTTAAAAAGTTCCTTAAACTTCATACGTGGATAATTTTTTCTGTTCAATTCCATTATTTAAAAAATTAGAATCTACATATATTTGCTTGCGGGGCAATAAATCCTACCAAAAAGGGTAGGCCTTTTCTTCCAAATGACAAGACCATGAGCCGGGCTGAATTTTCATTTAGTGATGTTCCAGTGGCATCGCAGTATACAGGTGTAAAGATAGAAAAGGTAGAAAAGGTGTCGATGTAATGAGTGCTGTTCATGATCCTTCAAATAAAACAACTGTGTATCAAAAACTAAAAGATTGATTTAAGGAAAATTTTTCTGCTCTACAAGCTGTAGGCGATTACAATATTATCTTTTGTAGACAGATTTTATAGATTGAAAAACGATTACAAAGTCAGTATGAAATGTAAAAAAATGAATCCGACTATTTTTTCATTTGATTGCTGCGTCGTGAAGAACTTTATTTATAGTCATTTATTGCCCACATTCTCAATGTGGGCGCGGGCGAAAAACATTTATGAAACTGTTAATAATTATTAAATGTAATAAAAAAAATACAAAAAAAAACGGAAAAAAATTACAAAAATATATTTGATTACATATAAAAAATTATTTTTTAAAAAAACTTTTATTTAACTAATATTAATATTAACGTTAATAAAAAAAGGAAACAAATTAGAACACAACCGCCTTGAACTTTCGTTTTTGTAACTACTGTTTCGTCATCAAATTTTATTTACACAGCTTTTGGTAACTCACCCCTTTGCAATGGTTGCGTGTGAAAAAGGTTTCACACATCTAGCGTACGAGCCCCATCTTCTTATAATTCAAGTCCGCTTTGTTCAACCTTCTTGGTTTGAAGCGGAAATAAATTTGCGACATCAGTTTTCATTTTTTGAGCTAACAATAAACAGACTTGAATTATAAGAAGATGGGGCTTGTCGTACGCTAGATGTGTGAAACTTTTTTCACACGCAACCATTGTCGCATCGACTGAATTTGAAATTTTAATTTTTAAAATTTTTTTATCCGTGTTAAGTTTTGTCTGTTAAATTTTATCTTTTGAAGTTTTGTCTCCTAAATTCGTTGTCTACCGTTTGTCATTTATTTACATTCTCTTCCGCGCCACTTATAAATTAAATTACATTAAACCTAAGTACTCTAGTTATGCTATTTATTCCTATTGCTGTACACGGAACAGCTTCTTGACTTAAATATTCATCTTCCCATTCTCTGCCTGCCACCTCTTTGATCGTCAGAATGCCGGCCACTAGTCGATGTACTGCCCCCCACTCTCTGGGTCCCTGAAGCATAAAATCGATCGTTGTGTCTGGCGTTAATTCTTCCGTTCCACACCTCCTATTCATGTCAGTCCACCTGACGCACGCATAGAAGGTGTATTCAGTCGTGTCTTGTTCACAGTACAGACATCGAAACGACTGAGGTAAAACGCAAATTCCCCATGACCCGAGAGGAACCGGGTCAGAAAGTAGTCTGCTTCTCCATGTTTTCTCCCTATCCACGCTCCTGCGGTTGCTTCGTCCCACGATACCTGTCATCGATCCAACGATCGACGTTTTGATTCTTCTTTCGGCATACCCTCGTATACTCTAGTTAATTGTCGGGCCCTTAACTCGATCAAGCCGGGGCACCTCACCGCTATCCAGATATAGATATCACTTCCACCGCTTTTCCAGATATTGTACGGTAAACCGAGATGATCCTGATGGCTGCCCTTCGATGAAGAAAAGCCAGCATCCCCTACTTAGCACCGGTGAAATCTATTTTCGCCTTCCGGCGTACCGAAAGGGATTTTTTTTTTATCTAATCCTCTTAACTTTGAGAGTGTAACAGCAGCGGGTGCCTTTGTGTAATATGTAAAAACTGTTATTTCACGTTAAGCAGCATTTTGAAAGATATATAGATACATAATTTTTCGGACAGGATTTTAATTGTAATCTTTTATGTAGTATTTTATAATTAAATTAGATTTTCTATCGTACCTTTAAGCGAATGAATATAGTTTTTCTAAATTTTTATTACGATCGATATAAATATTTGACGGTGGGTTTTTATAATTTCATTTAATTTTTTTCCTTTTAATTTCATTCTGGCTTTTCAGAAATTATTTTTAGAAAATGGATAGGAAAAGATGCGGTGTGTTTAAAAAAAAGAGATAATAGTAATTACTGTAATTTTATTAATTTCCCTTCATAACAATTTTGATTAAATTAACAACAAAATAAATAGTTATTTTTTGTGATATTTTTTTTTAATTCTTCATTTCAAGATTGGCTTTAAAAAATCAACATTTCCCTTAACGTTCAAAACCTTTTTTACATGTCTTACGGTTTTACGGTCTTACGGTACTACTGTCCAGTATTCTGGAAGTACTACTATCAAAATCGGTTGATCTAGAAATTTCTCTATTTTGACGATATATTGTGGCATAAATATACATTGTGCCAGTCATACTTGTCGACAGAAAACTATCATAATATGCTGTAAATTATAACAAAAGTTGATAAGTAAATTTTAATGTAAAATATAAATACATATAAGCATAATGATTTTTAAAATATATATATATATATATTTATATACATATTACCTGGAAATAACATAGGACTAGAATGTTTCACCGTTACAACATACTGGCCGTTTTAATTGGTTGCGGTAACAACCAGATTGTTACTTTCTGATGTGTTTTATAATGATTTGTATGTGATATGTGTTTTATATACTGGTCATTTTAAACATTCTCCATATTAACATATTAAAAATATAAGCATAATAAATATAATCAACCAAACTTAACCTACGCTCGCTTGACTCGCTAAACTCGACTAATTAACAGTAATGTTTTGTTTATTTGAATAATAAATAATTGCAATAATTACTAAATTTATTATTTAAATATTTCAATAATATATATTATTGAATAAGATGTAAGTATATTCAATAAACTTGCGTATAAGTTTATTTTTTTTGATTATATTGTCGTAGGAGAATCCTTTTTTCAGTAGATCGATCTGAAAAAAAATATTTATAACCAGTAAAAATAATATGAAACGTGAAAATGTATGTATTTTAATCGACAAAGAGTTACAGTAACGATAATTGTGACCGCTATAATTTTTCGATTACATAAACAAGGAACTAAAATACAAAAAAACGGTGTCTATATCTTGATCATCAAATTACAAAATGTGAACCACAAAGACTGTAGGTTATTACACCATTTTCCAGCTAGCGTCTTTCTCCACAAAATTGGCGTTTACGTATGCGATAACTCCTCATCAGATGAAAATCTCGTTCTTCCAAGCGAAACTGTAAGGTTAGGAACAGATCTAGTGAATACGGGTAGTAGTCGACCGATTCAAAATCCAATTTGTGAATTTTAGCCACGGCGAATGTCGAAGTGTGAGCTGATGAAAAATCACTTATCTCTTCAAATGCGGTCTTTTTTTAGCAATTTCTGCCTTCAGCTTGTCAATATGCGTAATACTGTCCCGTTATTGGTTTACCTTTCTGAAGATAATCGATAAACAAAATTCCGTTACTATCCCAAAAAAACAGTCGCCATCACCTTCCCGGCCGACGGAACGGTCTTCGCTTTTTTCGGAGCAAATTCACCCTTTGGAGTCCACCGTTTTTACTGTCGTTTCGTCTCAGGAGTGTAGCTGTGGAACCACGTTTCATCTACAGTTCTGAGTTGAAGGAAAAAATCCGACAAAGTTTTGCCGAAACCGTTCCGGCAGAGCCTTAGAAATGTTCATTCGTTTGCGTTTTTGGCCCAAAGCGAGCAAACGCGCACATAGTTTCGCATATTCAATTCTTCAGTTAATATATGACAAAATTCGTCCTTTAGATATGCCCATACCCTCTGCTACCTCTCTAATCCCAGTCGTCCAGTACGATTTGGTGAACGTTTTAGATTGTATCAATGGTGGCTGCAGTTTTTGGGCAGAGGAAGTCATCTCCTTACGCCCTTTTCAATTTTGGAAACGTTTCAGTAGCGACACAAAACTTGATTGCACAACGTTGTTCGTAATTAGCATCGCTCATTTTTTGTAACGCACAATAAAAACTCGTTTCACGAAAAGTTTGTTTTCCTCTCGCGTGGCAACAATAGACTAAAATTATTAATATATAATATAAATCGAGCGATAAAACTTTAAACAACATTTCATAGAAATGTACTGGATTCTATATTTACTTATTTAATCTAGTTTTACGCGTAATTTAATAATTCGAATATAAATCTAAATTAACGCTGTGATTGTAGAAAGATTTTATTATAAAAGTACAGAACGACATTACATACTTGCGTTTAAATTCACTAAAGAACAAACTTTATAACATATTCTATTTAGGGCCTTGATCCATAAATTTAACATGAATAAATTAGTTTTTCGTTTCTGAAAGCGGAAGCGAACAAAAGATTTTATAAAACGATTCCATTTCAGTAAAAATCATATCATAAATTATACAGTTTAGATTCAAAATTGAATGTCAATACATCAGAGGCTCGTTTGAAATATAAAAAAATAAAAAAATGTGATTGAGAGCACCACATCTTCCTTGTACGCCTATTAAATTACATATACATATTTTTTTAAAATGAAAAGTATATAAAATTTTATTTAATTAATAACTAATTATATTTTTTTTATTATTTATCGTACAGGTTTTTTACAATCACAGGTTAATAATTATTAATATATCAATATATTTAATAATTATAATTAAAACAAAGTCGGATTCGAACCGATTACCTCCCTTGTAAGAGTAAATATTTCATTAATTAAAATTTTATTTGCCTATAACTCTGGAACCGATGAAAGTAAGTACCACTTATGATATATCGTTGAAAAACTCTCAATGAGGGCTTATTACTGAAATTAAGAAGTCCAAAATTCACATAATTTTTTTTATTTTGGGAATTTTTTGTTACGTTTGAGATGTTACACCAGTCCTAAATCCAAAATTTGAAGATGCTACGGCTAATCGTTTTTGAGCTATGCTAGATACGTACGTTCGTACGCCAAAATTAGTCAAAATAGATTCAGGGTCGTCATAATGTATATTTCCGTTGAAATCTGAAAACCTAAATTTTTCGCGATCACAATATATCTTTTAATTTATACAAGGAAGTAAAAATCCTTTAAAAAGTATCAGAATGGAAATTCTTGAGGCCAAATATCAGTAGAAAATTTGCTTACATATTTTTTGACTAGATTTTTAAAAAATATAGAAAAAATCTTATGATTTAGCCCGTCCAGTTATATATTTATTTCAAATTAATTCCTGCAACGCACTTGAAAAATTATGCTAATGCTCAGTTTCTCGGCAACGCCTGGCAGTCATACAACCACGTACACAGTTTTTATTAAGTTATATTATGTATTATCTAAATATACATTAATCTATATATAAAACTATTCAAGATTAACAAAAAAACCTTCAAAAATTGTTCTGCATGTTATACGTATATATTGTAATAGATTTGAGCGTTGTATTCTGCGCGTCCTAGTATTATCATTCTAACACTGGTAGTCGACACGATTCCGAGTATCTCCATTCTCAAAACTACTATGATAATCGGAGAAGAAATATAAAAAATCTGATGTGGGCACAACATGACTTACTTGTACGCCTATTAAATTACATATACACATTTTTTGCTGCACTTATTAACACGATTGCTGAAATTATTAATTTAACAATTTTAAATGAAATTTTAGTTTATAGAGTAAAAATCCCTTGGTTTCTCTTTAAATAAATTGTTTTTTCCAAATAATCCGTTAATAAAAATTGGTTATTCTACACCATAAGGTCAAAAATTAATATTTGTAACCGTATAGAGTATAAGAGTTCACTAAACAGAATAGTTCAATTATTATTATTATTTTTTTTTTGTCTTCAGTCATTTGACTGGTTTGATGCAGCTCTCCAAGATTCCCTATCTAGTGCTAGTCGTTTCATTTCAGTATACCCCCTACATCCCTAACAATTTGTTTTACATATTCCAAACATGGCCTGCCTACACAATGTTTTCCTTCTACCTGTCCTTCCAATATTAAAGCGACTATTCCAGGATGCCTTAGTATGTGGCCTATAAGTCTGTCTCTTCTTTTAACTATATTTTTCCAAATGCTTCTTTCTTCATCTATTTGCCACAATACCTATTCATTTGTCACTTTATCCACCCATCTGATTTTTAACATTGTCCTATAGCACCGCATTTCAAAAGCTTCTAATCTTTTCTTCTCAGATACTCCGATTGTCCAAGCTTCACTTCCATGTAAAGCGACACTCCAAACATATACTTTCAAAAATTTTTTCCTGACATTTAAATTAATTTTTGATGTAAACAAAATATATTTCTTACTGAAGGCTCGTTTAGCTTGTGCTATTCGGCATTTTATATCGCTCCTGCTTCGTCCATCTTTAGTAATTCTACTTCCCAAATAACAAAATTCTTCTACCTCCATAATCTTTTCTCCTATTTTCACATTCAGCGGTCCATCTTTGTTATTTCTACTACATTTCATTACTTTTTTTTTCTTCTAGTTTATTTTCATGCTATATTTCTTGCGTAGGACTTCATCTATGCCATTCATTGTTTCTTCTAAATCCTTTTTAGTATCAGCTAGAATTACTATATCATCAGCAAATCGTAGCATCTTTATCTTTTCACCTTGAACTGTTACTCCGAATCTAAATTGTTCTTTAACATCATTAACCGCTAGTTCTATGTAAAGATTAAAAAGTAACGGAGATAGGGAACATCCTTGTCGGACTCCCTTTCTTATTACGGCTTAGTCAATTATTATTAACTTTTATTTATACGGAAATCTTGGAAAAAGACCGGAAATCTGGTGCATATTAAAAATGTTCAACAATAACTTTAAATTGAATAAAATTCAAAAATTTTATAAGAATTTGCTAAGAAAAAAAATACAAAAACAATACAATTCTTAATTATAATTTTCATTTAATATTAAATAATCAAATGTTTCACCAAATTGATGACATATACACGCATGCAATGACTATTAAATATTTTTTTTCATATTTTTTTAGTAAATCAATATTTTTAAATAAAAACAACAAACCCTTTAAGATCCAAATATTTCATTAATTAAATTTTAATTTTAATTTCGATTGCAATCTAAAAGGGAGGTGCGCAACTAGATGTTACAAAAGTGTTATAAATCCATAATTTTAACATCCTACTGCTAACCGTTTTTGAGTTCAAAATGGATATCTCCGTTGAAATCTGAAGACCAAAATTTTTCGCGATTACATTACTTACCTGTACGAAGTAAAAATCGTGACAATATGTCACGCTTATATATATATTGGATGATATATATATATATATATATTGTATGTAAGAAATTGGCTTTAATAAAGTTTTTTTAAAATGCATCAAAGATGATCGAAATTCGTTTTTTGCAATATCCCCCATCCACTTCCAAATTTAAAAAAAAAAAATTATAGGATGAATGACCCATATATAGAAATATTTGAGCCAAATTTGAAGAGAATCTGTTTTATCAATGCTGAGATATAAGGTCAAAAGCAGTGCGACACACATAGGTACGTACATATTTTGTTGAACTAGATGAACTATGAGAGGTTATCT
This sequence comes from Lycorma delicatula, assembly GCF_047948215.1. Taxonomy (NCBI): domain Eukaryota; kingdom Metazoa; phylum Arthropoda; class Insecta; order Hemiptera; family Fulgoridae; genus Lycorma; species Lycorma delicatula. The sequence goes on along the minus strand of NC_134459.1, from coordinate 159,604,524 downwards.
GACCGATTCATTGTAAAAAAATTAATTCTGAAAACTTTATAAATATTTTTTATTTATCTTAGCGATACACCGGCTTCAATGTACTCTCGTTGTATTCTTCTGCCGCCAGTCCATTTAGCCACTGATTTACAGCATATAAATAGCTGAATATTTTTTTAAAAATATATATTTATTTAAAATATTTTAACTGAAATATATTAATAGATTTTTCTTTTAATTATCTTCTAAACGTATTTATTTTTTAATTTAATAAAAATAATTTCGATAAATTTTGCTAAAAAAAAATATATATATATATCTACCTTATAAGCAGCGTCTATATCAGGACTAATGAATTCAAAATACGTGAGGGGTTTTTCTGGTGCATAAGCAGGCATTATTTGACCTTCGCCGTATTTAAAGTCCTCGTAAATTTTGTTAAAACCACTGATACTGAATGTTAAAGTTATTTCATTATTTACTCTTACACAATTTAACAGATATTTAATGAATTTATTTTCACAAAAGTAAAACAAATGACAATAATTATTTGTAGTTTTAAAATAATCTCTTTTCTTGCCTCACGAGTTTACGTAAACAACATAGAATATCGAAAAATAATTAACTGTATAATTACGCGAAAATTTTCTTAAATAGAATATTATTTTTTCAAAAATCCGCAATCGCAATTTGTAGAAGGAGTATATATGTATCGTAAGCTTATTTTTGCTGCAAACAGCAAAATTCGTTACTGTAGTAACGAATTGGCACTTTTCAGAAGTTTTGACGTCATAGTTGATTTAATATGCAAAATTTGTTTTCTTGGTAACTTAAGTTGCATTTTTTTTAATTAACCTGCTACGCTCGCATAGCAGATTAATTAATTCAATGACACAACATCCAGTACACACATCGAGTGGTTACAATTTTATTTTCTCGGCGAATAAAGATATATTAAAGAGGAAACACGGTGGGTCATGTGATGAGTATCAGATATTTTTTTAAATCTTTACGTTTTAGGTCAAACTAGTTCATTTAGACAAAAAAAAAAAAATACTTTTACGCAATTTTTTTCGGTCTTATTTTTCGATATTCACCGAACTGATTTTCTTCAAATTTGACTAACATATTTCTATCTTTGGAACATTCATCCGATTATTGTTTTTTACTTACTTGTACAAAGTAAAGGAAATAATGTGATCGCCGAAAACTTCGGTTTTCAGATTTCAACGGAAATATCCATTTTTGATAATCTCTGAATCCATTTTGACTAGCTTCGGCGTGAGGTCTGTACGTACGAATATATCTCGCGTAAATCAAAAACAGTAGGATGTTGAAATTCTGGATTTAGGGCTGTTGTAAAATCTAGTTGTGCACCTCCCCTTTTGATTGCAATCGACTTGGCCAAAAATGTTCAAAAAAGCCCAAATCCAAAAAATTGGATTTTTGACTTTTTCTTAACTGCAGTAATAAGCCCTCATCGAGAGCTTTTCAACAATATTTCATTGTACAATTTTTCATTGGTTCCAGTTATGACCAAATAAAATTTTACTTAATCAAATATTTGAATCTTACAAGGGGAAGGCACATCGGTTCAAATCCGACTTCATCTTCTTTTTTTTAACTTTTTTTTAATTTAAATTATTGATTTATTTATAATTGTTAACCTGTGATTACAAAAATATATTTGATTACATATAAAAAATTATTTTTTAAAAAAGCTTTTATTTAACTAATATTAATATTAACGTTAATAAAAAAGGAAACAAATTAGAAAAACCCTCTAAAAAGTAAAAAATTATAATTAAATATAATATAAATACAAAATAAATAAATGTAATAATTTTAAAATTAAAAGTAATGAAAATATTTAGCATTTTTTATAATTTATTTAAAACAACACAACATTTATTTTTACAATTAATCTTCATTTTCATTTTCAATAACGATGCGAGGAGGCGGAAAGGTCTGCTGGAACCTCTCCAGTTAAGACTGTCTAGCTACAACTAACAATCTGGGAAAATGCATCCACTCGCTTTCTTTGTACGTGTTCTCAGATAGTTGAAGTTCATCTTCGAATTCTGCTTTGCAATCCGAGTCAAATTGAACGCATCTCGGTGCAAATTGAACCATCGAAGAATTAAAACTTGAGTTATTTTATTACAGATAAATAAAGTATATACATATACTAAACCTCGTTAAACAAAAAATATATTGTAAAATATATTTTACAGCAAATGTCTATAAATACTTATTCGAAAAGATTGTTATAAAAACAGCGCCACGCTTTTATTTAAATATTTTCCATTACTTTTAATTTTAATATTTAATAATTATTACATTTATTTATTTTTTATTTATATAATTTATCATAAACTAGCTCTACCCGCCACGTTTCGCTGTGGATCATTGTGGTTGCATGGATGAGAAATGAGAAACAAAACAAAGCATATTTCATAGAAGTTTAATTTTGCAATACTTGTGGATATACAATATTTTTTTGTTTTTCCACTATGCATAGATATAAAGGCTATATAGTTTGCCGACTCGGGAACACGCAAAATACAGTTGCCCGTGTGAGAAGCAATCCGCATCTAAATCTAAACCGCACAATTCTAAAGATTGACCTTGAGAAATGCCAATCGAATTGGGAATTGCAATCTTTTAAATTAAAATGGTGTATCGGTCGGGATTATGGATATTCGAGGAATGAGGACATCTTCACCTTTGAAAGGCCCCATTAAAATCGTTGCTTCCACTACGTTATTCATCAATTTCTTAACTGCAAGTCGCGTGCCGTTGCAGAGTTTTGGCCGATTTATATCGCTCCTACTTCGTCCATCTTTAGTAATTCTACTTCCCAAATAACAAAATTCTTCTACCTCCATAATCTTTTCTCCTCCTATTTTCACATTCAGCGGTCCATCAATGTTATTTGTACTACATTTCATTACTTTTGTTTTGTTCTTGTTTATTTTCACGCGATAGTTCTTGCGTAGGACTTCATCTATGCCGTTCGTTGTTTCTTCTAAATCCTTTTTACTCTCGGCTAAAATTACTATATCATCAGCAAATCGTAGCATCTTTATCTTTTCACCTTGTACTGTTACTCCGAATCTAAATTGTTCTTTAACATCATTAACCGCTAGTTCTATGTAAAGATTAAAAAGTAACGGAGATAGGGAACATCCTTGTCGGATTCCCTTTCTTATTACGGCTTCTTTCTTATGTTCTTCAATTGTTACTGTTGCCGTTTGGTTCCTGTACATGTTAGCAATTGTTCTTCTATCTCTGTATTTGAACCCTAATTTTTTTAAAATGCTGAACATTTTATTCCAGTCTACGTTATCGAATGCCTTTTCTAGGTCTATAAACGCCAAGTATGTCGGTTTGTTTTTCTTTAATCTTCCTTCTACTATTAATCTGAGGCCTAAAATTGCTTCCCTTGTCCCTATACTTTTCCTGAAACCAAATCGGTCTTCTCCTAACACTTCCTCCACTCTCCTCTCAATTCTTCACACAGTATATACAAACTATAATTCACCGGGTTGGTGTAGTGGTGAACGCGTCTTCCTAAATCATCTGATTTGGAAGTCGAGAGTTCCAGCGTTCAAGTCCTAGTAGTCGGTTATTTTTACACGGATTTGAATATTAGATCGTGGATACCGGTGTTCTTTGGTGGTTGGGCTTCAATTAACCACACACCTCAGGAGTAGTCGAACTGTACAAGGCTACACTTCATTTACACTCGTACATATCATCCTCTGAAGCATTATCTGAAAGATAATTACCAGAGGCTAAACAGGAAAAAGAAATAAGTATACAAACTGTAATTAAACAATTCCCGGTGATAAAAGGTATAGGATAAGGCTAAGTACACTTTTGAATATAATATTCACACACCATCTTCATAGTTACCGTAATACTGAAAAATAAACATACAATAAAGACTAACAATATAAGATAAAGAATTATTTTACAAGTTTGTTAATTAAAATCTTCATAATTGAAATTATTTGTACATGTTAAATGACTGCAGAATATTCTTAATTTATATAATTCAGAAATTTAACACTATAAAAAGAATGTTGTTTAATTCTATTTTAATAGTCAGTAATAGTAAAAGTGGCATGGAAGCATCATAATTAGGGTGTTTCGCTGGTACAAACTCATATGGAATGCTAATAAATCCGTCCATAAAATATAATAAAACATTAAAACTTAGACCCGTCATTAAAAATAAACTCTTAAACACGCCCGATTACAGAATCATACAGCAGCAAGGGACACTCTCCGGGCTCTGCGATTCGAAGGGAGAATTGTGAAACTCCCGCTACCTTTACGTTCCATTCCATAGGGTCTTAAGTATTTATTATAACTTCAATAAAACTTAATTCTGCTTTCTGGTATGATAGAAGATTTGTCGTAGATTATTACAAAGAAATTGTCTGATATGATCTCTTTTCACTGTAATGACCATTGTTAAACATTAATTTCCTACTGTTAAAATACGATCTAAACTTGTTATTAGCTGTAATATCTATTTTCACAATTTTTTTTTGGAGAATGTCACGGAAATTTATTGTTTCGAAGCAGCGATCAAAATTAAATAATAAAATTGGATTGTTAAAAGATCTCTTTTCTAGTCATTTATGTATTAATGTTCTATACAGCAGGCTTCTAGTGACATAAAATATCTCCATACATAGATGCATCTTTTTAATACATTAATTTTAATTATTATAACTTATAAAATAATTCTTCCATTTGGGTTTCGTTTTAATGCAATCATTATCCTCATTCAATTTTTTTAATATTATGGATTAAAACACATTAAGAGCTTTTAAAGGTTTAACTACTATATGAACCTGTTTACTCCTTCCTATGTATTAAACAATAATTATTGATAATAGCAATAATTTATTGATTGTTTTTGGCAGAATATTAAAAGTGCTCCTAAAATAGAAGATTCTTATCGAGGATAACACCTAGATAGAGTTCGGCTGTTCGTTAGTAGGTATTTAATTTTAGTTTGAAATATCAGGAAAATATAATTTTGACCTATTTTTAATCAGCCATCGCCTTCCTAGACCGCTTGAACGCCCCCAATTTCGAATTGCATAAACTGTATCGACACAGTATACAAACTGTAACCCACCGGGTTGGTCATGTGGTGAATACGTCTACCCAAATAAGCTGATTTGGAAGTCGAGAGTTCCAGCGTTCAAGTCCTAGTAAAAACAGTTACTTTTATACGGATTTGAATACTAGATCGTGGATACCTGTGTTCTTTGGAGGTTGGGTTTCAATTAACCGCACATCTCAGGAACGGTCGAAATGAGATTGTACAAGACTTCACTTCATTTACATGCATACATATCATCTTTATCCTCTGAAGTAAAACCTGAACGGTAATTTCCGGAGGCTAAACAGAAAAAAGAAAGAAAAGTAATAAAAGCGCGTACGCATTTTATTTCGTAACTGGGTTTGCGCTATCAACGTCAGCACAAGAAGTCAGACGCAAATTACCTTGTAATTATGTTTATATTGTGTATTTTATAACATTTATTATCTTTATATAAAATTGAAAATATGCCCCCTAAAATTCGTGCAACCGGAGAAGCACTTTTCAATAATTATGACCATGACTGTATCGTCTCTGCAGCTGACTGAATTTTGTCCTTGGTGAATACGCATGCGTACTCCTAGTTTTGGAGGGGGTAATTTTACGATTTACACAGCAACTTGTACTTTGATTTACAATTCTATTTCTGTAGCAGGACATATCAATATGCAGAACTTGAAAGATTTCTTGGAACGTTAAACGTTTTTATTTACCAGACTTTTATCCCCGTATTTGTATTGTTCATGCGATTTTTATTGTTTGTTATTTATACTAGAAAAAAGGGAGCCTGTAGCCTGCCGTGAAAATATTACACGGTTTGTTTCATTACGCAAGATTTTGTTAAGTGTTTTTGCCAACTGTAACTACGAGTAAGTAACGTTCATGAATTTAGCCTACTAACAACAAACAGCTTGAAAATCCTAAATATTTTTAGCTGTTTCTTGAGTTCACTTTTTAACACGGCTCTTACCCCAATGTTTTCCTTTTTCATCCTCGAACACAAATATAATTTTAGATAAACTGTTCGAACGAATAAGTCGTTCGTGAAATATGAATCGTTCGTTTTATCCAGTAACATCTAAATTTCTAACGAACTTTGAACTATAGTTATATCCACGTATGAAATTTAGATAAAATTTTCATATTTTAAAATTGTTTTCATTCAGCAAAATCAAATCGTTTATTCTTCAGTACAGAGTAGTTCTTAATAGTGTAAAAAACAAATATACAATTCCCAGTCTAATAGAGCATAGGGAAAAATTTCAGGTTCTCCCAGTCGTTATAATATTCAAATTGCAATTGAAAATTCATTTACTTTGTGTTATCGTACAGCGAGATGTTCTGTTTTAATTTTTTTATAATAAAAGCTGAGAAAATTTAACTGGAAGATCATATTTCATTTTATTTCAGATAGAGTATGTAGTAAATTCCTGATGTAAACTTACTGGGAGAGTATAGTAAATTCCTGATGTAAACTTACTGGGAGAGTATAGTAAATTCCTGATGTAAACTTGCTGGGAGAGTACAGTAAATTCCTGATGTAAACTTGCTGGGAGAGTACAGTAAATTCCTGATGTAAACTTGCTGGGAGAGTACAGTAAATTCCTGATGTAAACTTACTCGGAAAGAAATAGGTTTTTTATTCAGTTAAATTTGAGGTAATAAAGAAACTAAAAATAATTATGTTAACAAAAAAGTTGTTTCTGTTTCATTTTAAGATGTATTTACAAAATTTCTTATACAACAGATCATATCTATTTCTTTTTAAGCTACACTAAAAATTGTATTTTTTTTCAAGTTAATATGTTCTCAGTATGTGTTTTTAATTGTGGTTAGTGAATGATACTAACTAACATTGGCGTAGCCAGAATGTTCTCCAAGCAGCTTGGGGGGGGGGGGGGGGGAGGATAAAAGTAAGAAACGAAACAATTAATTGCAATACTGTTCAAACCTGTTTAAATCTTATTTCAGTAATAGCCTTTCAGGTTTCTGGCTATATCTTGACAAAATTTCTTTCTCAAATTTATTTTTTGTTTTTTTTACGGACATATCATTCAAATATGGAAAAGCCGATATTCCGTTATCGATTGTAACCAAGTTTTTACCCCGCGTAAGGTGCTGACGGATCTTTCGATATTGCACGTTATGTAGGACTATGCAAGAGAGATAAGTAGAGAACGTTATATGATCGGGTAGAACAATCGGGTTTATTTAACTAGCGAGCTAGTTCTATCTCCTTCAGTTCGGTATTTGGTACATATTTTCCTTTCTATTGGTTGTACTAAACATATCAAGCGTTACCAATGAGAATGCGGGCAAGTTCATCTCAGAAAAACGCTGTTCGAGAGATTTTATTAATGAATGTATGTATGCATGTACGGAATAGTTAGAAATTTTCTGCAAAACTCGCTAGCAGTCTGGGTTGGGAGATTCGCACGATGTTTCTGCTGATTTTTTACCCGCCGCATAATGAAATCTGTTCAAAGATGCTTGGCGATCGTTGCAGTCTTTGCTTTAACACATCCACTTTCAACATCTAAGGTGTTTTCTCATGATGTCTGTGATTTTTTTATGTGATTTGCACATTGAAATAAGTTCACACTTTTTAACTGAAGAGTGTTTGCCACCGGTTTAAGAGTGTCGAATATTCTGCTATGAGACAAACACTTGCAATGAATTCTGATTTTTTAGCAGCATAATACATTTGAAAAGCAGCTTTTCTCGTAGCATTGTTACCGTCTGTTGATAGTTTTTCAAGCGCTATAACGATTAGCACATAATTTTTATTGAATATGGCGAAATTTTTATTTTTTTGATACTAACGGGTTTCACAGAGCATATTCGGTGTATGTTTTCGAAGAAGAGCCGATTCTCGGAAGAATCTTTTTATTTCTTTTATTGTGGAAACCGTATTTCGTATCGCTGCTATCTATTTCATTTAAGCCGTTTACAACTAAGTCCAGTTGTTACTAGCACAGTTAAAGTATAACGCTCTCATATACTTTTCTCGAATAATTATCTGGACACCACCATCCTTTCCTGCCATACTGGAACACCCATCGTATCCTTGTCCGACGCACGTTTTGTCCTACCTTTTTCTACAAAGTTGATAATTACAGATGCTGCCGATTTTGCATCTATGTCAGTCGACTCTACAAAACCTAGAAATTCCTCACGATCATCTTTTCTTCGTCAAAAAATCTAATCCCGATGGAAAGTTGTTCTTTCCCTGATATTTCACTGTTCTCGTCCGTCAGGATACTGTAAGCACATGCTTTCTTTACGTCAGTAGTGATTTCGTCTCTAACGAGGTCGCCACACAGGCAGATTATTTCATTTTGAATCCGTGTTGACAAGGGGGGTTTTTCTATGTGCTATTTATATAATGTGTCCACCAGCGTCAATTTTGAATTTGATTAAGTCTTCAAAAACACCTTCATGATTTTCTTTGCCCCATAAAGGTAGGTCACGTGTACAAAAAAAATCACAGTCGAAATTATTGATGCAACAATTTTCTTGTTTGCTTCTATTTCATGTTGGTGGACAGAAATCAGGTGTACATCAACGGCTATATTTTCAATAAAACAATTTTGTGCTGTGGCCGCCGATTTCTATCACTGAGATGTATGAAATTCCACGAATTCGTGCATGTCTTTATAGCGAATAATGGGCCTCACTATGAAATGACTCAAAACATCAATCGCATTAGTCGGTGGAAACAACACACAGTAAATGCAAAAGATGCCCTTTAATTTTTTGGAGTTCGCCAGCTGAGGAGCATAATCCTCCAACCAGCTGTATTTGAATTTTATTTTTAATCGCCCAGCATCCGTAGCAAAGTTATAACTTTGATAAGATGGATATCAAAATACGTTTGATTCTGTACAACATAACCAGACGGTAGCGAAGTTCCACATGATTTTTCACCAAAATTCTGTTTCGATTTTTCTTCTCCGCCTTTCGCTTATCTGGTTGTTTCCTCTTCTGTCTCCGTAAAAGGAAATAACTACTACTACTATACTTCCCCAAAAAATTAAAGCCATTAAGAATTTAAGATTCTGAACGGAATCTCTACTAAAAACTTCAACCTTAAAAATGTTTTTTTTTTATCGTCTCCATATAATTTTCACAAAATTACAGCGTTTTGAAAATCAGTAAAAATTCGTTTTTTGTTCGTGAAAAATATTCTTAACCTAAATACGGGTTTATTGGGTTTCAAAACCATCTAACATGCCATTTTTTTTTTCAATTTGTACAAAAGTGTACAAGTGAATATGTAGAAAAAACACAAACAAAATGGTAGAATGGTCAAATCTAGCAGAATGTTAGCTGTGCACAGAATGAAATTAATCTCAACCAATTTGGTTTTGATTTAAAGTTAAAAATTTCTATATCAAGATTGTGTTTTGAAAACCTTAGTTTTTGTAGTAATTGAAGTTGATAACAACAAAAATTTGGATTATTATGAATTTTGAACCGTTCATTATTAGTTATCGAACTTTAATGTTTTTTATTATTTTGGATTTTTTTTTCTTCAATAACAATTATAATTAAAATCAGCTCTCCTCCGGAGACATAAGTAAGTCTCCTGACAAAAGCATGTGAAAGAGGGTCATTAAAGGAACCCCCAAAATAAGAAATACACAATAAATTGTTGCAAGTAAACTTAGTCCAATATGAAATTTCAAGCTCGGTCATAAATCACAAAACAATAATTTCAGCATCACATCGTCCACAAAAACAAACATTAATAACAAAGAGTAAAAAGAAAAAAAAGAACAAAAGAAACTGCAAAAACAAAGAAATTAAATACCATAATACTAAACCTGTCAGACTCCAGACTGTTACGCAGATCCTAATTCGAGTGCATGGACACATCTCAACCGTTGGACGTCCTTGCTGTTATCGAGTAGATTAATTGCAAAGTGGTTTGCATGATTTTCAAGTCTCTGCAGGTATTTGGCACTGCGTTGCCGCAGGGCTGTTACTGAATGATGGTATTTTTTTAATAAAACTAAACGGTATGGTAACTGTAAAATGGTATTTCATTATTTGCATTTAGCAGCTGTAGCTATTTGTAAAATCAAACATTTCAAAATTCGAAATCATCTAATTAGGAGAACTGAAAAAATAGCTAATTACAATTTTCAATCGTTACTAAAAATTATTAGAGTGGGCATATTTCCTTATTTAGTATCGTATGATTTTTCTTAAAATTTCAATAATAAAGACGACATCTAAATCACTATTATTACAAACCAAAAAACAGACTTGGCGTTTCCTGAACATTTTAGGTTGCTACAAATTTCCCGCTAAATCCATCCTCGAACATTCTCTATATCTTCAAGACCTTGAACCGCCAATTCCCCACTCGTTCACTAGAGACCGCTCCCGCCACGATTTAAACATGCTTTCTTACCGCGTTAATACTATTATAACTTATTGATATTAATGTATAATTTTTTGTTTGACTAAATGAGCCAGGGGGTAGAAGAGCAACCTACCTTGCCCCACCGTGGTTATTCCTGTGCTAACCACTACGGTTGTTTCTCCAAAATTAAATAATAAAATACTTATGTAATCCGATATGGTTTTTTTGCTAGTAAAGTTTTACAGACTACTCTGAGCAATAGTAATTTAAATAGCACAACGTGAACTCCTTAAAATTTACTTTTGGTTTAATCCGGTCAAGTTACATAATTTAAATTTAATCAAAGCAAATAAAGTAATCGATTTTTTAATTTATTGAATTTAATTTTAATCGAGTATAATTTAAAATTTTAAAACAAAGTTTGAACCTAATTGTTAATTTTTCTCTGAAGATCAACATATATTTATTTTTCAAATATCATGACTTCATAATTATTTTCCCTTTATACATTTATATATACTCGTTCATATTTCACTGCCATGTATTATCCCTCTAATCTCTGTATCAATAGATGTGCTTTTCCTTTCTCCAAAAATTTAGTCCAAGACATGATAATAAACTACCTTGAGGGGTAGATTACCCGTTTTTATTAAATATTCCTTTTCTTTAACGTTAAACACTTCTACCTCGTAATCAGTTCTATTAATACAGATCTGATCTTACTCGATTATCCATCATGAATATGCTAACGCCTGAAGACCCAGTATATTATTTGTATTGTTGCAAACCACCTGAAATTATATTTTTGACTGTTTCTTGCTGATAATTGAACAACTAGCTTAATATTTAAGGTGTACGTTGAGCGAGTCTGAACTTAATAAACCCTTTATTTTTGACTATTAATAAAAGTATTATGAAACATTCATACCGCTCTTCAATGACACACATATACTATAAATCAGTGATTATCAAACTTATTTCTTTTACCGCCCCCTTTGAAAATCAATTATTTTTCAGCGCCCCCCATTTTTTATACACCCCTAAAACTTAAAAACCACAATTTCATTACTTTAATTAATTTAGTTATATTAGTCGGTTCTGATGTTTAAACTTACATTCTAAACTAAAAATTTTTACCAGTGAGAACAAATAAAACCCAATATTTTAATCAAATTAAAAGAAACAATATAAATATGTAATCGGTTTTCGTCTTTATACTAATCTAATGAGACGGATGAATTTGATGATATTTAATAAGTTTGTTGATATCAGGTTCGATTTTACTCAAAAACAGTCGTAAGTCGCCGCGTTTGGTAACCTGCAAATGATTTCTCTTTTTAGTAAGCAGCGTTGTCACAGCGCTGAATCCACGTTCACACAAATATGACGATGGGAATGCTATCAAAAATCGTTCAACGATAGACCACAATCCGGGGTACAACTGCGGAATTGACTTTTGTAGCCAAAATTGTCGGTAGCCATTTTTGTATTTGATTTTTATTTCCTCGTTCGTTGTCGGTTCTATAAGTTCTTCTTCCAACCGGGATGATATTGCTATGTTGACATTTGAAAAAGGATCTAACACCCGGTCGGTATTTCCAATTTCAAAATGTCCTGGAATCTTTCGATGAAATCACTGTGAAAATTTCCAAATGTTGGCAGTAGACGAGCAAGTCGTCGTTGTTGCAGGATACTGATAAATTGGCAAAATTATGGAACTCACGTCTGCCGATATTCTTCTTGTGTAAGAGCAGCTCGGCTACGAAAGCAGCGACGACATTTTTTTGTTTTTATTAAGTTCATGTCTACGCCTTGAAGTTGGAGATTCATATCATTAAGCGATGTATAAAGGTCTGTCAGGTATGCGATATCATTCTTTGATGCGATGAGGTTTTCGCGCGATTCTGTGTCTTTGTTTTCCGAGAACTCTATGACAGAGTCAAACAGATTGTAAAAACGAGTCGGACAATTTCCTTTTGATAGCCAACGCACTTCTGTGTGAAAGATCAATCTGTTGAAATCTTCATTATTATCAACACAAAGCTGATTAAATAATCTGTCATTTAAAGAGTTGTTTCGGATTTTATTGGCCGCTCTGATGACATGTTGCAATGATTGAAATAGTCGTTCGCTTAAATTTCTAGCGACTAAATGCTGTCGATGTATAACGCAATGTACAGCAATCGCATCAGGAATTTTGTTTTTTAAGTACGATATAAAGCCTTTTTGACACCCCGTCATAGCTACGAAATCTATGTTAAGTATTTTAAGTTTTTATAACATCATACAGGGTAGAAATATAAACTAATTATTCGTTATTGTGTAGTAGGTGGGTTTTAATTTTAGTGAAATTTAAAATACTACAAATTATACATCGCCCCCCTAACCCACATCAACGCCCCCCATTTTTTCTGGGCCCCTTAACGCCTCCCCTCTAGGTTTCAAACGCCCCCAAGGGAGCGTTATCGCCCACTTTGAGAAAGACTGTTATAAATAAATAAAATAAACGCAGTGTATTCAGTGTTTACGTGAAGCAAATGTATTCAAAAACTGTAAGCATAATTTCGTACATTTTTTATGGAAATTATTAATTTTTTTTTATTACTATGTTAATTAAACAGGATAACCGGGTTAGGATAAATTGTTAATATAACAATGAAGTATCGAGGAGCTGCACATTAAAGTATAAGTAGGTTGTCTATCTGGAAAAAATTAACCTCTTTCACGGGAAAACTAGGATTTTTATCGGTCAACACTTTTTTGTTTTAAAAACAAAACTAAATAGTTTAAAAAGTAATTTATTAAAAGCGGTCTTCTAAAGAAGAATACTGAAAAATATTTTGTATTTATAAATAGGTATACATTTTATGCTGATTGTCACAAAATGATGTATAAATATGCTAAGTTTTATAATAGTGTAAAAACTTAATATCTCACCCAAAACATTAATGCAAATGAAGCCAATAGTCTTTCTAAACAATTTTAGATTTTGAAAGTTTCTCGCCTATAGAATTTTTACAATTTTTTTTCTCAAGGACAGACATTTCTTGTAGATCCACCTTTATAACTCAAGTAACGATAAAATATAATTTTCTTTCAATACAGACGTTGAATTATGTCTTCGATACAAACGTTTAGAAATCGTTGGTTTTTCGTCCAATTTATATTCCTTTCAAAATAGACTTTATGTATTTTTTACTTAATATTTTTAAGTATTCCTATAAATATTGGTCCCTTATCTTTTTTACCTTAAAAAATACAATAATTTAAATACCTTTTATTAGCTTTTTTCGAATTATTTCTGAACCGCGTGAAAAATTAAATTTTATTTTCGAGGCTTTAATATTTTTCACTTGTTCAGTCATCATTTTCCTTAGTATTTTCTGTGTTGTTTTGTGATTCTATTGTTATTTTCTCTTCCGTTTTGAGCCATTTTTTAAATCCACGTACATATTCTTGATAATTTCCCCGTTTAATATGTCTTCTTCTCTTATCCCGGATCTCTAAAAGTCTTTACTTTTAAAATTATCGAAGAAGTTGAAAATATTTCTTATCGATCTTTCTTCGTTCCTATTTTCTTTTTAATTGTGTCGATTATGTTTTCAAATTTTCTACAAATTTCCTCGTTAATTCATAAACTATTTTTAATATTTTTTTCATTGTAATCTTTCATTATTTTACAAAAATATTCTCTAGACTTCTGCGGTTATATTATATTTTTGCCGCGGAAAGAATTCGCCGTTTTATATCCGTGTTGCATTGTCTAAATTCTAAGAAATTGATTGTTCCTATGACTTCTGTTAGTTTTAAAATTATTTCCATTTTATTTGCCCGATTTTTTAAAGACATTAAATTTAGTTATTTTTTCTGTCTTCGCTTAGATATTTAAATTATTCCACCGCTTTAAGTTTTACAAATTTGTTTCTGTTTCTCTGGGGTATTCATTTATATTTTCCGTTTTTTTCAAATGAAATCTTACGTTAAGTTATTCCAGCGATTTTCTTCAAAACTTAGTTTTGTTTTCGGGCTGTGTTTACATTACCGGCGAAGATCGCTAAATCATCTGCCAAAGAAATACGTCCGTCGACATTGCTTTGTATTTTTTTACGATTCCTGCGATTAGAAGTTTTAGGTTTTCGATTCCTTTTCGCCATTCACAAATTACTTTATCTAAAAATACAACTAAATAGAAACAGCGAGAGCTTGTCCCGTTTCGATTTTGATAGATTTTGAAATACCTCCCGTGAATTTTTCTTTTTAAATTTTTTTTGTTACGGCCTTTTAATTTGATTTAAAATCTTAGAATTTAGTCTTATATCTTTTAAAGTTACGGAGTTTCTGTCTATCGAGACTTAAAAGTTAAGACATCGTACTATCGACATTAAAATAAAGATTTGTTCTGAGTGACAAAAATCTGCTCTTTTCAAACCCCCTTCATATTCACAGAGTTGTAAGTCCGTAAAAGTTTTAATTCTCCTTTGAATAATTTTTCAATGATTCTTGTAATTTACTGGAAGTTGTGAAACGCTATTGTTAATTATTTACGCTATTTGTCACATAACTATTAAATTTTTATTTTTTTGTAATACGTGACATTTTTTTCACTTAATTTTATTTTCTTTCTCCTCGCAGTTTGTATTTTATATTATATAGATCGTTATTGAATGACAATATTTTATTGTTACAGGTTAAAAAAAAAATGAAAAAAAATTTAAAGGAACATTTTCCCCGATCAACTTAGAAGTGGCATTATCATTAATGAATATTCACAGTACTATCTGATATTCCAAATTCAACAATTTTATTGAATTATAGTTTCTGTATTTCCTTTTTTCTTAATATATATGACGGACTAAATTACAGTTTTACATTTATTTATAATAATTTTTTTTTGAGAAAATTTATGAATCGCGAAAAAAACAGCAAAAATGAAAAACAAAAGAAATAATATATCTTATGTATTGTCGCCGAATGGCTTCGATGGCACCTCGCACTTACTAACCTTATGGTAGCCTTTAAAGGGTCGTTTTTTGCGTTGGCTCTGAGAAGAGCTGTTGGGTCCGGAAGCTGGTCTCCGGCAAAGTCGGAGAGTAGCGGCTCGCCCGTTGAAGTCAGACCGGGCTTTCCCTCGGCGGCAGTTGGGTCCCCGCTACAGCGTGACAGTGATGGCTGCCAGAGCCCCGCAATGTCGGGTCGGCGTCGGTTGTCCTTCGCCGGCGCGCTACTCCCCATGCGATCCCACGCTAGACCGGCTACTGTCGCTGCGTCAGCCGGCCAGGGCGATTGAAACCCGGCGAGCTAGAGCCGAAAGGTAGCGTCCGCGCCCAGCGGCTACCTCGGCGGGCCGGCCAGGCCTGCTGCTCCGGCAGGGATCTTGGCATCCCCGGGAGGTGCCACGTTTTGGGGCCAGGGAACTTCTTCTGTCTTCCTTCACCTTCTTCTACTTCTTCTTCTTGGTCTTCGACGATGAATTGAAAATTCACTGTCGTGCACGCTCTTTTATCGGAGCCTGAGAGTGGTGCGGCCGCAGCGTCGCTATTGTGGGAGAACTACGCGGTCATCTGCGCGGCGGGAGTGATGCGTGTACCAGCGCGTACATATACCGTGCTCAAGTTAACATCAGAGTAGCTACCGTTGTCGTCTGCAGATATTAAATTAGGCATATATGTGGTAACAAATAAATAAAATAATATATTTAATAACCGTTATAAAAGTGAAAATTTAACAATAAAAGTACACACACATACACACATGCATGTATATACATGGGTTTTTATCAACAATTTTTAATATAAACATTATTCAATTAAAGAACAGGTAAATTAATCAATAAAAATTTTACGTACTTAATACGAATTTGTAGACGTTATTGAAATTAATAGATATACAAATTTAGTAGTGCTAATAAAAAAAAGGAATGTTTAATAAATAATATTTCTAATAAATTAGTAAGTAAAAAAGACTTTTCTTTTCCATTTACCGAGATGTTATGCAAGATGACCATAAAAAAGAAATTTATATTAAAATGAATGTGTGTGCGCGTGCGTGCGTATTTGCGCGTAAGTGTGCGCGCGTAATGCCAATACGAAATCGAGTACAAACTACCGTTTTTTTTTTTAATTAATAGAAAATAATATTTAATGAACTATTTAAAACTTAATATCCAAAATATTTATAAAGTACGTTTAAAATATTTATACTATTTAAGTTTTAATAAAATCTACGGAATTAACTAATTATCAAAAGTATTATTAAGATTTCAAAAAGATCGCGATGTTACGTTTATAAATTTTATAAAATAAGAGACTCCATTATTTTAATCTTTAAAATTATCGAAAAGAAAAAAATTCTGGTTTTTAATCAGAAACAGCACGTTATTAATTTTTTCTTAAATAATCGGGCGTCGATTATCTAGGTCATTAGGCGTTGTCGATTCTTAAAATAAAACTATAACTAAAAGATAATAAATTTACTGATAAAGGTTTAAAGAGCCCCTATCGGCTTGAAAGGACAACACAAGAAGAAAATATAAAATCACAAAGATCGCACGCATAGTTTGAAGATGTAGGTTCTTTAAACTGATAACCACTGACGGTGAAGTTTAATATTTTGTATTGTAAAATATATTTGTTTAAAAATACCTACAACTGAATAGTTTTATATATTAGAAATAAATAATTAAAGGATATTTACATAAACATAAATTAAGTTATTAAATAAGGCACCTAAAAAAAATAATGGTCATGGGAATTAATAAAATAAATAAATACATTCTTTAAACAATCGGTGCATTTGATGTAATAATTTATGACTGCATACAACAAAGTTGTGTTTATAAAATACACACACACTATATATATATATATATGTAAGTAATGTGTGTTTAATTAAGGACCCTACAGTCCTAGTTTGAGATACTACAACTACAAAGTATGTTAAAGAGTCACGGGTAGATCCATAGTCAAAGATGTACTGATCAAATCCCAAAAACCAGGATACATCAACTCAAGCTGATCCTCATAGTGTCCTTGGTTTGAATCTAACAGGCATCTGGCTGAACACTAGATTGAGAAGTTCTCACGTTGACCACAATACAAGCTCATTCAAAAATCTTATGCATTATTTATTTAATGTTTTGACCACCTCAAATATATGCTTTTTTTCTAGATACTAAGGAATCAGCTGAGGACTGGTTTGGGCTTCATGAAGAATTTTAGAACTACATAAACTGAATATAAACTACTTAACCAAACGCTAAATGTAGCAGTATGTTTATTAAATACGGTTGCGAGATAAAGTTATCAAAGAAAATACATAGAGAACATATAATCAAACTAGAATTAGTACTATTAAACATTAGTCGGTACTTTGATATTTGAAATTAAAACAGAATAAAATTTGTTCTTAATAAATAAGGGTTTAAAATATTACTTTAATACTACCATAAAATTAGATTTATGTAGTAACTTGTTATATTATTTTCTATCTCATTTAATACACGAATCTTTTCAAGACATCCTCATTCACTGTTTACAAAACATCTGATACTATTACTTTATTTATAAAAAATAAACCTCTGGGAACAGGATGGCGAGTGCAGTTGAATAATAACATAAGCGGTAGCCAGGATTTTCTCCAGGGGGAAAATATGAAAATGTTTTTTGTTAAAAAATGGTTTTATTTGAACATTTTAAAACGCCAAAAGTAATAATTGGAATGCTATTCGAAACTATCTAAATCATAACTCAGGACTACCCTATGAGAGTTCTGTGTTAATCCTGACAAAATTTCTTTCTCAAATTTATTTTTAGCTTCCAGAACACTCTTTTTATGCACACTTATCATGCAAAGACCGACAAGCCGATTTTCTGTCATTGCTGACTGTAACCAAGTTTTTGTCCTGCATAAGGTGCTGAAGGATCATTCGATAGTAAACGTTGTGCAAGTGAGATAAGTAGGGTCCATTGTATGGATGGGTAGAACAATCGGGTTTCTTTAACTACTGCAACTAATACTACCTCCTTCAGTTCGGCATTTGGCACATTTTTTCCTTTCTATTGGTTTATTCCTTTCTAAAGTAAAACTTCACCGAGGAAATCATTAGTAACAAAATAAGATCGGTCAGAATACTGACTTTTCCGTGTCAAGTCAAGTAAATTAACGAATTTCATTCCAAAACTGTCTTCCTTACTAAACTACGTATCATAGATAAAATAAAATATATTTCATATGTTGTTCCCGAGTGACCCACTGTCATAATAAAATCACGGTAAACAAATTGAACAGTCGCCGAGCATTACTGATACATTCAACAAAGTGTTATTTTCTATTCAAACAGTTAACATCACATTAATATAGTTATATAAAATGCGTGATTATACTGAAATGATGTGGAGTTTGTTTTTAATAAAATGATATCACTTTTCTTTTCCTGTTTAGCCTCCGGTAACTACCGTTCAGATAATTCTTCAGATGATGATATGTGTGAGTGTAAATGAAGTGTAGTCTTGTACATTCTCAGTTCGACAATTCCTGAGATGTGTGGTTAATTGAAACCCGACCGCCAAAGAACACCGGTATCCACGATCTAGTATTCAAATCCGTTTAAAAATAACTGGCTTTACTAGGACTTGAATGCTGGAACTCTCGGCTTCCAAATCAGCTGATTTGGGAAGACGCGTTAACCACTAGACCAACCCGGTGGGTAAAAAAAAAAAAATGATATCACTGTCAGACACGTTTTTAACCTGTTTGATTGCTGAAATAGCAATATATTGGTGGTAACGATTGTTAAAGTGTAGGGTATTCTGCTCGCTCCAGTTAAGAGCAGGCTTGGCTTTGACAGATAGTATATCTATATTTTTTAATATTTTTCATTTCCTGGCTATATACTTGAACTGTTTAGCTATAATAGCATACGAGTCATAACACAGTGTGCATAATCGTCGACACCGTACGATAAAAGTACACGTAAAAATAAGTAATCAAATCTTTTATTTTAATCGGTACATACCGATCGCGTCATTATAACGTGAATTAAAAATCAAAATTTAAATTACAAAATAAATAATAGCTGTCATTAACGCCCGTATTTATTATTTAAAATATAAACACGATATGAAGATACCGAATAAAACAAATATTTATAAAACGATTCACAATTCAGAAGGCATTAATAAAAATTATTAAACAAATATTAATGTACGCGTTCAACGGAAAACAGTTAATTCCGGGTTTTTAAAAAACTTTTAATTATTATTATCGTTCGGGTTTCGGTGAAGGTTTTATTCGATCTATCGGTGGACCCTTTATTTTAGCAGATGTAAACTGAATTCGAATCTTTTCTTACGGTTACACGGTTTTTGTTTTATTATTACGCACGCTCGGTTTTCTATTTTTGTGTAATCTTCTCGGTTTTGTAATTTGATCTATAATTATTTTTTATTTTAATTCGTGATTTTTATTGTTTTGTCTTATTTATGTTTATTTATTCGTAATATTTCCGTAGGGGGAGGAAGAACAAAATGTTCTTCGAACGAGATGATCATTTAAAAACAGATCGTTTTCTGTTGAACACAAAGTAAATCATCGTGTTAATGAGGAACATCATGTGATTCAGCGTAGGCCAGGCACAAGTACACGGCGAATTTCATGTCGGACTGGTTTGTCAAAAAACAAAGTGTGGCCCAGCCTACAGGAAGAAAATCTTTATTTTTTCCGCATGCAGAAGGTTCAAAATTTGCGACCGAAAGATTATCCCGGCGATTAAACTTGTTTCATCCATCGCCTTCTAGATAACACTGAATATGGTAAATTTAATTTTATTTACTGAAGCCACTTTTACGAGAAACCGAATCATCAATTCTAAAAATGGTTATTTATGCGACGAAGACAATCGACATTGTACAATGGAATTTTTCAACATAGATTCATATTAATGTTCGGTGTGGTATTTATGACAAAATTCTGGGACCGTTTAATTTCAATGAAAACGTTAAGGCACATGCATACGTTCATTTCTTGAAAAATAATTTACAGGCTCTTCTGGAGCATGTACCTTTACAAAATAAATTGAATTTGTTTTCCAGCACGATAGTGCAACGCCACATTTTTCTTTAGTTGCTAGAAATCACTAATATGCTATTTTTGTGAACCGGATTCGACGTGGTGAACCGATCGATTGGCTACCAGGATCACCTGACTTAATGTCAGAGATTAATGTAGATTACTTCATTTGGGGCCATATGAAAACGATAGTAAACAGACAAAAAGTTAATACTAAAAACGAGTTACTCATTAAAATACGAAATACACTGAATTTATATGAAAAGATCCTGAGATGATACGGAAAGCCACCGTAAATATTTTACGTCGAGCAGAGTGTTGTGTACATTGTGAAAGAGGGAATTTCGAACAATTATTGTAACTTTGTTATTCTCTCACCATTTATCATTTCATTTCATGTATTTTATTTTTCTTACGTTTTACTATATCAAGAATAATGTTTATTAAATACAGAAAGAATAGTACGATTTTCATTCTGTTTCAATAAAAAACCGATTTTAAAAGCTTTCATTTACTTTTTATTGGTTGTGTTTAGTTTAATTTTAACAAATTATTTGTCATTTAACAAATCTATTCTACTACAAACCTAAAAAAAACTTATTTTTTGACACCGAATTTTGTGTTTTACGTCGGATATCTTAAAATACAACTGTAGTTTACCAACTTTACTGTTTAATTTGGGTCCCAAAAATTACAGTAGGGTTTCTTTTTATTAGAAGAGCTGAATTCAGGTGAAATCTTTCGCTAGCCGTAATTCGAAAATAAAGCATTCCAGACCAATGTTTATTTGTACTTTTTTCATTATTTTAACTGTAGAACACATCCTGAAAGCATTTCCTTTTTGTCATAGGATATTCTGTATATAAAAGGAAACTGATATATAAAGAAAATTGATTTTGACCATCCAATCCCACCCACTATACGACTGAATGTAATATCTCAAATTGATTTTTTTTTTAGCATCTACTGCTACGGTCATTAGCCTGATGGAAATTTGTAGTGTATGAAAAATGGCATGCCTGACCGGGATTCGAACCCAGATGTTTTCAAACCTATGTTTATACACATATGATTGTTTTCACCAGCAAAACTATTCTGAAATTTCACAGTTTCTTCATGGGACAATCTGTGTGTTTGTATGTATATATATATATATATATATACATTTTAAGTAATTAAACTAAGTTTTTACTTTTAGTTGTTTCAAATCTTTAGCAAACAAAAGAATATTTATGTGCAGTTTTATTCTATATTATAACCTGGTGAATTAGTTTTCATTAATATAAATGATACTTAGTGGAGGTGCTGCTCCAGAAACTTTTTTCTGGGCCTTTTCAAGGTCATTAAACATAAAACCATTACCATAAAACAAAAAAAAAAATGAATCAGAATAACTGGAAGCAGGATAATAATCTAATTCTACACTTTATCACATTCAAGAATACGATACACGGTTTAACCGAATAAGTAATAAAATATCAATACAGATATTACTTTTTTTAGAATTATTGGATAATAACTTAATAAAATGTTTGCTTAAAAACACTATAGTCGAACGGTGCTTTTAAAATTCTATGCACCCAGAAACAAATACATAATTAGTTTTTACTAATTACCTTCTCCTTCGTGCTTCCAGCGTGTTTTTGGACAGATTTGGCAATCAAAGAGCATTTGCTTTCCGCCATCTTCTGATCGCTATTGAAAAAACGACTAAACCGCTTTCATATTTCAACTAGAAAAGGGAACGAACAAGGAACGTTCTGTACACACGCGGAGTAAAAACAAAACTACCTTCTACCAGTATGCCAGGATCAGCACTGCGAGAGCGACAGTGCTATCTCTGTCTTACAGCCCCGTGTGCAGTTTCCTATGTGTTCATGTGCCCAACAGCCAAACATCAAGCCGCTGGAACTGTGAAACGCACAATTCCATACTTTTGTTCCATATTTTTGTATCTTTTCATAAACTGGGGGATGGCTATTGACATTAAGCATAAGGATTATATACTGTACAAGTATAAAGAAATAATTAAAAGACTCATTATATTAAATGTTATCGATATATCAATGTTTTAAATATATGATATGTTATATCATTGTTATAATATTGATATGTTATATCAATGTTATTAAATGTTATGATATATCAACTAGAAATAGGAGTGCTGCAGTTCCACAGTGCCTATACGCAAGCCTCCACTGCTGTGCTGCCATGGTACTTTTCAATCTAGAATAATTGTTGAGAGGTTATTGTTCCCCGTTTACGGAGAGGGCATACTACTCTTACACAGGATACCTAAATGAATCAGACCATATATATTGTACAAGTATAAAGAAAGAATTAAAGAAAAAAGGGTTCATTATATTAAATGTTATCGATAATATCAAGTGGAAATAGGGGGTGCTGCAGTTTCACGGTGCCTAAACGTGATCCGCCACTGATACAAGTTATTTATAATTGAATCAGATGATTAATGTATATAAATTTTAGAAGGTATTACATTAGTAATTGTTGAAATTAAAAATGGAATCTTGTTTTGTAACATAAGATAAACCGATTTATCCTATGATATGTTACGTTTATTTGGTTCAAAACAAAATATAATATTCCTTTCCTAAGTCCAGTTCTCGCTAGGGATATCACTATTCTATCACTTTTGTCCTAAAGAGAGGTTGTGTTATGTCCACCACTATTGCAGTTATGTTTTGAATTAATGCAGTATCTAACGTAGCTGTTTATGTATATAATTAGTAATGAATAGAGGTCAAATTATGATGAATTTAGTTCTTCTCTGAACTGCTTTGGACAAAAGTAAGGTTATTACTATAGTCTTTAATTATTAAAATGTTAATGAGTAAACATTCTAACCTAACACGTCTTCAGGCTGATGACAAGCTTTTTAATCTATTAAAAGATTTGATCGACTTAAGTTTTAATTATTTAGTAGTAATATTAACATGAACTTTTGTAGACACAGAATATTTATATCATATCGATTTAATTTTCTTTTAACCGTAACCTTACATTTTCTTATTTGTATGTCTTACTACCAGGGTCTTAATTATATATAATTGAAATAATTTTTACAAAACTAATAATAAGGATAAATAAAATTAGTTAGAATTCGTAATCATATTAAGTTAATGCAAGGCATTGTTCTAGGTTATGTTAGAAAATTAGGTTAGCTTTTCAAAAAAAATTAGGTTACCATTAAAAAACAATAACACCTCATACATAGCTGTAAACCCTAGATGAGAGATAGTGTTCTCTTCTAATGAATTTAAAATGGAACTACATCAATTAAAGAACTACTTGATGCAAGAAAAAACAGCCCGAATCATGCAGTCCGTTAATTGGGCTTCAAGATCAAATAATGTATTAATCTTTCAGCAGTTGATTGGTTTTAGTTTACGTTTTATTGCAAAGACTAGGGAAAATTAGAAAAAAAATTGGGAAAACAGCTGCATTTCCCTTTAGTGCATTCTTCTACTGATTAAGGTGATGAAGAGAAAAAGGTGTATGCATTTTTGAAGACAGATAATAGCGACTTCTTTAATGATTCTGGATACAAAAATATGCTATTAACAATAATTACGATTCAGTTTGATAGTAATCCAAATACCACTGAAGTCTGATGTATTTCACATATGACAAAATGGGTCGCAGGTTATTGGCTAATGAATTAAAAGATATTCAAAAAATACAATCATTCACTTCAGAGGATGATTCGATTGGTGATCTCAATTATTTGCCTTGCAGTAGCTTTAATCTACTGCCAGGCTCTGATATTTCTTTTATTGAAAATTAAAAGTGTTTACCATGTGAAAGTCATGAAGAGCTTGAGGTGTCACACCTCGAATCCTTTAAAGGAACACATCAAATATTTGCTGAAAAATTTCTGAATGACAGAATTCAAGCAAAAAGCATCATACACAATTCAAAAAGGCATACAACAAAGTTGATTTCAAATTGAAAAATGAAATAGATGACCTTCCATTATAATGACTCCAGAGGCCATTGCTGATATTCAAAGAAGGATCTGCCTGTCCAAAAAATTTATATATTAAATAGCACAATAAAGCGATGTAAATTACACATTTTGCCTTTAGATTCTTGCCGATTTAAATCTGAAACCGTACTATGTAACAACATATGAGAACTAACCGTATCACCTTAATTAATGCAGATTGACTTCTCAAGAACATTGTCGATATCAGATACACCCGATCTACACTTTTTTGTCAGATGAGGGGCATGGTTTCATTTTCAAGACTAACGAATGAATTTCCTGCTGTTTCTGGTGAACATATATGGGAGGAAACAATTTTTGTTACTGTATTGTCAGTACAAAAGTATTATGTACAATTTTCAAGAATTCTTTACTCGATTAAGATTGTGGATAAAAACCGTTGTTTAAACATTATACTGAGTTGTTTAACGTGCAACACACTGTTTCTTTGTCTTGATGGAAGAAGTCAATGTGTTGCACATTAAACAACTTATTAGTATACATTCATACAACTTTTGCATGTTCTGGGGTTGTTCACATTTGAAACCCCTTGTTTATTACTTCCAATAGATGATTTGTTGAAAATTGATGTATATGTCAATTTTCTGAAGTAAAGGATTGTGATGCAACTTCAATGTTAATTGCCACAAGGCAATGGAGTGTTGAAGAAGATTTGAAGTCACGTCAAGTTTCCAAAGAGTGGAAGATTTTATTGAAGCATGAAACTATTCAAGTGCTTTCGTGGCCAGGCAACTCCCTAGACTTAAATCCAGCTGAAAATTTTGTGTTTGTATATGTTAGTTTTTGGTATAATAAAAAAACATGCACGAAAAATTCGGAAGTAGCCTATTATAAATTATTTGTTACATTGTATTTGTAACAAATACAATAAATGAATTATACAATAATTCATTTATTGTATAATTATTATAAAACAAAATTAAATATTTCATAAATATTTTGAAATGACTGCCTTTTAATACAGTGCTGAATTAATTTACAATCAAGTAAATTAATCATTGTAACCTTTTTTTTATTTGAAGTAACTAAACAATTTAAACGCCGACAATTATTTATTTCTTTGTGTTAATGTTACAAAAATATACATTATTTGTATATTTTTTATTTTAAACCACCTGTCTATAAATTCTATAATGTTTGTACACCTGCTATTTGACCGATCGTATCTGATTAAAGTTCACATACGATAATGGCGGAGAAAATAAATATAATCATTAAAATGGGTGAAAACGGTTATAATAAAGTAGAAAACCCAGTTCTGCACGTGTTAGTGGTCGGTTTTCATCATAAAAAGGGATGTCAAGTAAGTTTCGTTGAAATACTTTGTGTTTATATTGGATAGATATTTTTGCATTTTTTTGTTTACGTATTTTTATATTAAAGAATAATTATAAATTATAAGTTTTTTATTATATTGTTTTATAGTTATATTCAGTATTGCATTAAGGATTTATTTTAAATGAGTTTAGTTAGCTATGGAATTATATATGTATTCGTGTTGATTAAAACTTGCAGCTTTTAAACAATATTTGTTTATTTTATTTCATCTAATCGCATTAATGCGTCTATTATAACGTAACATTAACTTTAATGAAGTTAAGGGTGCAATTGTACTTTGTGCAGTACTGTTATTAGAATAATAATTTGTTTAATATGTTATGTAATATTCTCTTCAGTGGTTAGGTTTACTTTTATTACCCAGCTTTTTTATAACATTATCAGTATTTGATGCACAACCTTTTAAAAATAAGTAAATCTGTATTATTAATACTGCATAACATGTTTTACATTGTAATATTCTGTTGTGTAGCAGAATATTGATTAAAATATCATTTACCTTTAATTGACTCCACAGTTGATATAAACCGTGAAGACAACTTAATTTGAGTATCAAACTTTTCTATAGGTTATTCATAATATACTCTAATTAAAGTAATATAAGGTCTTATGGCCTCCAACGTCCCCAGAACATACATCTCCTGACTGCTTTTTGTGGGGCTATATTAGTCTGAGGCCTTCAAAAACAATCCTCACATTACTGATGAACAGAAAAGTCAATATTACAGACTTAATCACGAATATTTCTAATGCGACTCTTAAAAAGGCTTCTGCTAATATGCTGAAAAGAGTCCGTGCATGTATAACCGCAAGGGGTGGGCATTTTGAGCATATTCTTTAACAATTATGTAAGTAATAGCTTTTTATTAAATCTCTTTTGTAACAAATACATTTTCTTATTCCACCTAAATTTCTCTTTCTTAATAAATTACATTTAAAATTGGGTAACAGGACTAAAGAGTCACTCTGTAGTTGAAATCAATGGAATTCGATAGTCATTTCAGCCAATCTTTGCCATTTCTGTCAATATCAAACACATGATTGCGCTCACTACCCACATTAGACAAATTATATGTACAAATCAGTGAATCAACATTAACATTTTTAGATATCTCCTCTATAATTGATTTTTTTCTACCTTGAACAAATTGTTTAAATTCCAAACTATTCTCTTTATATAAACCCATGTTTGAATCCTGTTTTTAATTCTGAAATAGGTGTAAGATTCTAATATGTAATATTTGAAAAGGAAATAAACTTGTCTGAAGAAAACTTGTTTGAAAATAATATCTGAAAACCTTGTATTAGGTCCAAAGAAAATCTGCCTCAATAAATTACAATTAATATGTTTTAAATCGCTATTTAATACGATTATAAAGAGAAATATTTGTTTCTGAATTACAATGTCTGACATGACATAAATTACTACTGTAGAAAGGACAGTTAATTAAAAATATCCCTTTGATGGTATCATTAATCCTGTATTGTTATGAACTAGTTGATTAATATTATTTCTACCATACCCAACAAACACTTAGATAAAATAGTTGAAATAATGGTTGAAAAATAGTGTTAAATTTTACAGCATCCTTCTTCACTTATTTCATAATTACATTAAAGTTAATGAAAGTACCTCTCAGTAAAGCAACTGCTCTTTGATAATAATAATAATATTAATAACGTTAAATTAAAATGATATAATATGAATTGCGAACCCAATTCCAATGTTGAATAATGTCTGTCTCCAGTAATTCCTTTCTCTGATATTAATCATAAATTACAGTATTTTTTATTACATTGTAGAACTTTCAATATTCGTGGTCGGAGAACCAAAAATATGTTCAAATAAAAGGAACATAAAATATATTCCTTAAAAAAATATAGGTTAAAATATGTTCATATTAAAGGTATCTTTTCTATGAACTGATTTTGCTGGTTCATGTTTCACAGTAAATAAAATACAGGTTCAGTTATGTATAAAGAATATATTTTCATAAATTATAATGATCAATATATATTAATATATTTTAGATTTAGTTGAATTTATATTACATTGTTGCTTACTTTTGTATACTGATTGAAATATATACATCACTATCAAAATAGACAGTGGTGCCATCTTAGTGCAGCTTTCAAAATACCATCATCCTCATATTCTGTCTGATGGTTGATCATATTAAATTTATATACACATAAAAATATATATACTATATATATAGTATCTTTCTAAAATGTCAAATCCCTTACTATTTGTAATCATATTATATTTTTTAATTTCCAGTATTTTTAAATTTGTCCTAATATCAGATCAGATATTGTATGTTTGTTCTTAATCAGATGATCAGATACATTAGAGAAACCCAGTTTACCTTTTTTATAATTTCTAAAATATTCCAAAAATACAGTCTTACATGATCTAGTGATCTTTCGTATATAAATACGGTCACAACCATTACATCCAATTTTATAAATACCACTCAAATTATATAAATCAGATATTGGGCGTTTTATTACGTGGTTATTTGTCTGGTACGCAAGTTTAAATTTATTACTATCATAAACATTTGTGATATGTTCAACTATTTAATCAGTATATACAAGGCGTTTCATAATGTTCTTAGGAGTTATAAAAATTCAGTACAAAAAAAGTATTTCACTTACCTAAATGAAAGTTGTACGAGGTGATGCAGGGACTCAAACAGTTTTTGTTAAAATCTATAAATGTTCAATATGTGCTCCTCTGGTGACACAGCACACATCAACACGAAAGTCTAGCTCTTGCCAAACTCGTTCTAACATGTAATTTTTGCTAGAGTTGATTGCACTTATTATGCGATACTTTAGCTCAGGGATATCAGGGATAATGTTCTTCTCTGGAAACTGAAAATGGTTTAAATAATTGAAAAAAACAGGCAAAATTATTGAACATGAGAATTCTCAAATGTATTAAAATTCTTTCACAACGTGAAAATAAGACTGATTAAAAAAAGGTTTAATAGTTGCACAGCTTCGAAATCACATTGTTAAAGAGAAAAAGAAATGTTGACAAGTATTTAAAGGGTGTAACCCTGCAAAGAATATTTAGGCAAACAAAATTTGGCCATAAGAGACTGCAGAAAAAGAAACTATCACTTAAACTGAAAAATAGGAGTGACAGAAACACTGGAAGTTTTATAGAACTTCTGAAGCTTCTTGAAGAGTTTGACCATGACCTTCTTAATACGTAGAGCAAAATTTAGTATCAAATACATACCTTTCACCAGAAATACAAAATGAATTCATCCAGCTTTTAGCATATTCAGTCGGAGAAAAACTTGTGTATGACAACCACAAAACCAAATACTACGGAATAATGTTTGACCAACAAGTGTCAAAGATCATTAGACATGTAGATATAAACTATGAGGAAAAACTATAGTTATGAAGGAGTCTTTCTTAGTATTCATTCAAACTCATAAAAAATATACAGAAAGGATTGTATATATGACATTGCAACAAATGTTGTATAAATTACTTTTTGAAAACTGTCTGTCGATCACAGTTTTAAAACAACACATCTATAATGTCTGGCTAAAAAACAAACAGCGCAACAATTTGTTGCGCTTTATTCAAAAACTATGTCTGTTAACTGTGATAATCACACACTTAATTTACTTGGGGATTCATTATTTAAGTCTTGAGGTAAAGGTATGATATTTTTCAGTACTGTGCATTCTATGTACGTTTATTTTTTGTGGTCAGCTGTTCGATCAGAGAGACTGAAAACTGCTCTTGGTGAGTCAGTGAAGAAGCTGTTAAATTGACAACACTTGGTAGAACTAATGGAAAATATAGCAGATGATCAGAATGAAAATTCAGATACAAGAAGTGTTGCGATTCAGTTGTTATATCAGATTTTAACTTCGAGTTTCTGGTCCTTCTTCAGTTTTGTCAAGATTGACTGATTTTAGAAAAGGCTTCAGGATGACACAAAGAATTTCCATAATACTACTCAAGTTATTCAGGCTTTACAAGAGCATTTCCTTCTAAACAGTGATGCCATATGCAAGAATCCTCTTGAGAAGCAAAGGAACTGTGCAGTACTTGTGATCTCCAAGTTTAGAAACAACAAAGGAAGAAGAAAATGGCTGGAGAAACAAAAGAGGATATAAGGCTAACAATAGATAATGAAATGCTATGAATGATGAAAAGAATGCTTGACAAAAGCTTATGAGAGAAGAATTGATCAGCTTGAAAAAACTGAAATCGGTTTTGATTTTCTTTTACATACAAATGTACGCAACTAATGAATAACTTGAAGCAGAGATGCATTTTTATGGGCAGGTTGGATGGCTTGGAGATGTTCAGTGAAATAATGGACTGGTGAATGCTACTCAACACAAGGGCTGATGTTAAGATTTCGACTCCAGCAGACCTGCTACACTTCATCGTGTAGTTTGGGGATGATGCATTTCCAAATTTGGAAGCCGGTCTTCAGATCTTACTGACTGTTACAACATCCAGTGCCAGTTGGGAAAGGTTAAAGTTAAAACTTATCCTGCCTACCTGAGATCATCAGCCGGGCAGAAAAGTTTTCAGCCTTGGCTTTGCTGAGTGTGAAGCAGGAGGTTACCGATAATAGCATAAATTTGAGAAACTAATCAATAAATTTGCAGCAGTTGAGACAAGGAGCATGTTTATTTGAAGTTATGTAATTATATCTAAAGTATTACATCAAACTATTTCTTTCACTTTATTTTAACTTATCAGGTTATGACATCCAAAATAATGTTTTATGTTTTCATAGTGTTATATGTGTTTCATAGTGTTTTATATTATTTATATAATATAAAATAATTTATATATTAAAACAATTATATAATAGCATTCATAATTCTGGTTGTAATTTTTCATAGCAGGGGATTAATTGAAAAGTTACCGCATTTATTATTCAACAGCTATCAGTCCCATCGTATTTTTATTTGCAGACATGTACAACATTTTGACCTTTTTCTAAAAAAAAGCCCTCATTGAGAGCTTTTCAACGATACATAATAAGTGGTACTTGTTTTCATCGGTTCCAGAGTTATAGCCAAATAAAGTTTTAATTAATAAAATATTTGTAACTTACAAGCGAAAGGCACATCGGTTCGAATCCCGACTTCATGTTCATATATTTATTTTTTTCTAATTTAAATATATTGATTTATTAATAATTATTAACCTCAGATTGTAAAAGATTTACAAAAAATGACATTTCAGTGTTAGCAATAAAATGAAAAAATCAGAAGTTATTAGTGAAATAAAATTTTGTATACTTTCCGGTTTTAATTCAAACATTTTTGTGGAGATTAATTATTAATAAATCAATACAAGGCTATATTTTAAAAAGAAATTTTTATATAATAAAGAGATAATTCAGTTTTCATTGTTTAGATTTCAAATTCTAAATCTAGAAAGATTGTAGTCGCAAACATGAATAAAACTAGAATTGATAATAAAAATGGGCTTAATTCAAAAGAAATAATGAATAAGCTTTAGTTTTTTTTCAAATTATTTTATTTACGGGTCTCTAAATAAAGTAGACTAGTTTTTTTTGGCAGCCAAAGTGACAACACTGCAAAGTTACATAAACACATGGTTATATGAACAGCTGATTTATATTAGGTATTAATATTTTTAATCTATTGTTCTCACATGAGACGTAAACAAACTTTTCGTGAAATGAGTTCTTGTGCGTTCGTGTGTGTGTGCGCGCGCGCATGTGTGTGTATTTGAAATCAATGTCAACAATTATTTCATGTTTTTTATTATTTTCTCATTAGGTTTTGTCGTTTCATACAAAAAAAGAAAATTCTGAAGCCTAAACCATATACATTAAGACAAAAATAAAGCCTGAAGTTTGCAACAATTTTTGCACGAAATAATTTTTTTTTGTACATTTTAATAGGACTCGGTCCTCCATTCTATGTTGGTTAAAAAAAAAGTTATCTAACACTGTAACTACCAACTATGCATTCGCTCGAGTATTCCATTTATTGTATGTTAAATTTTAAATTAATGTAATTATAATATGTAATGTTAAATTACATATTATATAAATTAATATTAATTTTGCCGAGATATTACCACCGTAATATCTCGGCAGCCGCTCGTCCGATTTTCACGATTCAAACGGCGTATGTATCAGCAAATCGAGCACTAACTGTTTAACGCATCGAATACGCTATTGATCGACCGGATCTTGTTTATCCGGAAATTAAATCGTTTAGCCCTGCAGCTAGTAAATATATAAATAAGAACAAAGTATATAAATGTCTAAACAAACACAGATTAAACTTCACACATTACTTTATGTTAGTATTAATAAAAAATAGATCTCTCTAAGATGTAGCAAGCAAGCACGCGTTCAGTGACTTGGACGGGGCGATATTACATGTCTATTGTTAATTACACTACTCGATTTTTTTAAATTTCTGCTTTAAATTAAAATAAAAAATTGTAATTTTTGGCAAAAAAAAAATAACTGAAGCGCGCACCCGAATGTGCTTTTATGTATATGTGCATCATCATGTTTACGTGCGCGGTTGTAATTATATATATATATACATACTGAATATTACATAAAATTAAATAATTGAAGGCCTCATCATTAACCGTTTATGTACTGTTGGCTATGTTATTTAGCTAATCATGCAGGTGAATTTTAAAAGTTGGATTCATTGTACAATTGTAAGTTATCACGCTTAATAAAAAATATTTAAAAAAATCAAAATAAATATTTGTTGCAAAAAAAATTAATAATAAATATGACCACCTAACATAAAAACCGACCGTTTTGATCTGCAAAACACATCAATGTAAGTTTAAAAAAAGCGAGAAAATATTTTTAAAGTATTTCATGTAACAATAAAGGCCATTTTACCTTTTTAAAATATATAGCTAATTTATTAATCATCAAATGCAGACACAGATATAAGATTTTGTTATTAACAGAAATCTAGATTTTTTTTAAAAACAAAAAACAGAATTTAAATAAAATATTGACACCCGAAATAATTAATAAGTAGCAATTATTAGAGGACATTTAAATAGAAATTAAATACAAAAAAATTTAGTCTACAAAAGAATCGGAACCTCTCTTTTAGTGTATACTAAAAGAGAAATGTATAACTTACTTGAAAGCAAATTATTTTTATTATGTATAAAGTAATCTATATATAAATTTTATAAGAATTTTAAAAGAACTTACCTGGTTTACATGTTGAATTCTTTTCTGAACGGTCGTTTAGATTCGTTTAAAATATTCCTAAATATTAATAATGTTCGCCAAATACAAATAATCAAGTAAACAAAATTTGATACGGCTTTGATAACGACGCTACAAATCGTAAAGAAATATTATTTGGTGTATTTGACAACTTTAATCGTTAATAACAGTAATACTAATTTAACAAATTATCAGAAAGAAAAGATTAGATTATATATATATAAGTTTGGTTTATTTTTTCTACATTGCTTTATGTAATGGAACAGGTAATAATATTATAAACAAATATAATTTTTCATCGACGTAACACATTTTGACACACGCAGTTCTTTTTTGTTGACGAATTATGGCGCGAACAGATGGAAGGACAAGAGTCGGAACATTCTAGAAATTTTGCTATCTGGTCCCATTCACGTGCACACTCCCTCACAATCATCACTACGTACAAAGTTATCACAGGAAGTAAATTTTGTTCAGAGCCATCTTTTTATTTTACTAATGTTAATTTTTTATTTATTATTACTTCCTTATATTAATAATACAGATTACTGAATTCATTAGTTTTAATTTTCGAGTTAATAGTTTTTTAATTCCTTGTACGAAGTAAAGAAAGTATATTATGATCGTGAAAAATTTTCAGATTTCAATGGAAATATCCGTTTTGACCATCCCTGAATCCATTTTTACTAGTTTTGGCGTGGCGTCTGTTTATATATATATAAGTTATAAGGGCCTAAAATATATGTAAGTAAAGTTTTTTGATATCACCAACGATTGGCCCATGGGGTGGAAAAAATGGGGTTTTGAAGACAAAAAAAAAATCATACCTCCCTTAATAGGTACAATTATCGAATCGGTTTAAAGTGATCGTTATTCCTCTAAACATTACCTAAAACTTTTGTCCGAAACAATTTTTGATATGACCAACCCTTACTTACGGCAAGGGACGACCAAAATATTGCCGGAATTGTAAGATGGGCTAAAATTGTCGTACGCTAAACATGTGAAACTTTTTTTCACGTGCAAATTATTTTTGTATCGAGTAAATATGAAGTTTTTCTTAACATTAAGGTGGAAATCTTTTTTATCCCCTATTTAGCACCGGTGAAATCTACATTCGCTTTCCGGCTTGCCGAAAGGTTTTTTTTTATATTATAACACTTTTAAACTACTTTCAATATAATTTATTATAAACGTATTTTTAAATTGTAATCAATAATTTAAAAAAAAAAAATTGCTTTAAACTTTTATTTTATTTTAGAATTACATTATTTTAAATGAATTTTTTTTGTGGTTTTCCGAGAAAAATAAATGACGATTATAAAAAAAGTAATCAAGTATACTAAGTATAATCGGCCTCCGTGACGCGAATGGTAGCGTCTCGACGTTTCATCCGGAGATCCCGGGTTCGAATCCCGGTCAGGCATGCCATTTTCACACACGCTACAAATCATTCATCCTATTCTCTGAAAGTAATACCTAACGGTGATCCCGGAGGTTAAAAAAAAAAAAGGTAATAATAACTATGTTTCTTTCCAAACCGTTAACTGCCATCCTTATTTCATTATTAAAGAGAAAAAATAACTGGATATTAATATTGTCGATTGACATTAATAAATTATTTAAAATAAAATAGATTATGAATATTTGTTTTTATAATACGTGATGAAGATAAAAGTTCCTTGCCGCCCTGTCTCATCAACGTTTTGTTGCTGTACACAGTTATGTAGCCGTTCCTCACTCCAGTCACGTACGTTCAAGTTTAACAGAGTCTTATCGCTTTTATATATCCCTTTACCCAGTGGCAGGAAATAAAGTCAAAAATATAAAATAAAACAACTTAAAGCAACTTTAAGCTTTGTGTTCACTTTCACGGTCTGATGGTTTTTATTTATTTGTTTTTGAATTTCTTGTCGGGTTAAGAATTATTTTTATGTGCAAATTAAGAAAGAAATATTAAAAAAAAAAAACAAAAAACGTTAATTCAAAGAGCCGAACCCAGTACCTACAGTTGTTTTTAATACGGTTAACCTTTTTCTTTTTTTTCTGTTTAGCCTCCGGTAATTACCGTTTAGATAATACTTCAGAGGATGATATGTACGAGTGTAAATGAAGTCTTGTACAGTCTCAGGCCGACCATTTCTGAGGTCCTATTTTCTAGATGTAACCGGGTATCGAATCTGGAACTTTTAGTCTAGCAGGTAAAGTAGCTACCTCTCTAATAGCACGGAGGTCATGTTACCTCTAAAACAGATTAATACTGTTTTTTTCTTCAATTCCTGATTTGATATTTAAAAAATATAATAACACTTAATAGCAAAATTGTATTGTACTATATATTGAACTTGATTACGTATATAAAATGATTATACATGTAATTAAATAATAAGTAAAAATCTCGTTACAACCCCTTTGTGTACGGTTGGCTATATATATATATATATATATATATATATATATACTGAAATCTAGCATAGTGAAGCATAGTCTGCTAGTTAAAATTAATAAATTGTTTAAAACAGATAAGAATATTTGTTTTAATAATGCGTGATGAAGAGATAAAAAAAGTTGTTTGCTGCGGTGTCTAGCCGGCTTTCGTTGTTTTGTAAACATTCCTCACTCCGACTATGAACGTTCAAGGTTAACACAGAGTCTAGTGCTTTTATAAATCTCTTTCGCAATAGCAGGATTGAGTGTTATCTTATAAAACAATTAAATAAATTCAAAAAATTTTGGATTAAATTGTTTTATTCATTTAGAGCCAAGTATTGATTAAAAACGACGAAATGTATTTTTAAATATCTAAATAAAATAAAATTAGGCTTTACATGTATAATAAAGTGAATTAATAAATAGATCTACGGGTGTATGTACGCGCTTACACACATACTATATATTTTTTTTAATTCCTGATTTGATATTTAAAAAATATAGTAACACTTGATAACAAAATTGTATGTGCGCGCGCGTGCGGGTCCGTATTTACATCTACTATGTCTTGAGCTTGATTACGTATATAAAATAAATATTATATGTAATTAAATAATAAGTAAAAATCTCGTTATAACCCCTTTGTATATGGTTGGCTGTTGTAGTAATATGTCTACTTATAGTTTAAGGGAAAATTAATTCTCTTTAATATTTTATCTAATTATAAGTTCGGCAAGATTGATAGTAAATTTTAAAAACAATTAAATATTAGAGGACGTGTAACCGATGGTCAAATGTAAAAGAAAATTGACGGTGAAAGAAACAGCTTGCGAACCGAATTTTAGATGTAATAATTTTTCATTTTAATTTTGTTGTTGTTTAAAACAAATGGTTGTGTCTTTCGATGTCGGTTGATTCCGTATGGGGTGGGGGGAAGATGGAGAAGAGCATCATGAGTGTAAACTAACGAAATTCACTGAGATGTTTTGTCTTGTAGTTAGTTATTGGCGGGAATTATCGGTAGATAGGCGACTGAATACGTAGTGCACTGTTATGCCTTCACATAACAGTGTTTAGTCTAACCTAATCCTCATGTAACGTTATCCAAATTTCATCTTTTTATTGAGATATTCCTTATTACTGATTTAAGGTGAGTTTTATTTATTTTGTTAATATTATTACAATTTTGTAAACAATAATTGGCAGGTGTTTTATTCTGTATATGTATTACTCAAATTATTTATTAGATTAAAAATGTTAGATTCGAGTTAACGCCGATTGATTTTTACAAAATAAATTAACAAATTTAATAATAATAAATAAATAAAGATAAACAAGTTATATGGTTGTATTTTAGGTTATTTGGCCATTAACGGTGTATATATTTAACTAAACTGATATAAGCAAAGGGTATTTCGCGAGTGATATATTAGATATATTAAGTTTTAAGTCTGGTAACGAGAATGAGACGTGCTAAACAAGAAAATAATTCGCATCTGTATCGTTATAAAGAATATACTGATTTACTGGAACTCCTTGGTTCGACACCCAAAATAGCTTACCGTTTGTTTCTTCACCGATCTCAGTTAATGTCGTTAAATATTCATAAATGAATGTATTCTCGGGAATAACACAAAAATTTGAAAAAAAAAATCATTTTTGATAGTAAAGAAAGCTAAAATAATCATTTTAATAAATTCGTAAAAATGTTTTTGGAAATCTATCGGCGTATTTTTTATTTAACAATAATTAATCGTAAGAAATGAAAAAAAAACATCGGTAGTGAGTTTGTAGAAGGCGACCGATATTAAAATTTATGTGAGGTTCTGAGTTCGACACCGAGTAATTGTCATATATCTTAATAATTATGCGTTCATAGTATTTAAAGCAGAAATTATTCGTAAAAAGTACGACATATATACAACAAACAGTTCATTAAAAATTTTTATATTTAACATTTCCCGTGTTTAATTTATATTTTTTAAGCTAAAAAAAAAAAAATCACAAAATTGTTGAAAATGTATAGTCGATCGTTCTTTTAGAGGAAAACTATTTTTAAGAAAGTTTTAATGACCCTCAGATCGATCGGTTGGTAAATTAACCGACTGATATACCGAAAATTCTGGGTTCGAATTTCGTCGGCAAAAACCTTAACGGTCAATTTTTTTATTACAAAGTTTTTGTAAAAATGCACTTTGAGTGAGAAAATTGAAAAAATACAAACATGTTTAAGTAGCCCACCGCATACAGCGAGAGAGATTGACGGAGGGGGAGAGTGAGAGAGTGACTGGGAGAGAGAGGGGTCGAGTGAGAGACAGAGCGGGTAGTGTGAGAGAGCGAGGGTTGATGGAGAGAAATTGAGAGAGGGTTTGGTAGGGGGATCAATGATGGAGAGGAAGCGAGACAGAGGGTCTCTCTCTCTTACTTCTCTTCTCTTCTAATACTATTCTTAATACGGAGTGGTATATAATCGCAGCTCTAACATTGTGACTACAACAGGTGCCATGTTGCCAATTAACCTGAGTTTTCCTTCCCCCCTGACCCTTTGGCAGCCAAGATCGGCATCAGGTAATTTACTGCGTTGCGTTTGAGTTATTCAACACATAGAATACATCATCCAAGCTAACCAGTAAGGAAGATGAATGAAAAAAATAATTTTTTATATTTTTGTAAAATTTTTATTATTTATTTTTTTTTTTAATTTAATAATGAATCATATTATTATTTTACTATTATTTATATTTATATATTAAAAAAAAAAAAAATCGTGTTAAATTCTTTGTTTGACAATAAGGTCAATGAACTTTGATATTTATCGTTTATGTATTAGTGTTAAAAACTTAAAAATCATACTTGATAACTTTTTTGTTTATTTTAATTTTTTTTTATGTTGTTATAATACAATTAGTAAAATAATCACTGATTTTATACATCCGACTCTCGTTTAACCGGACTTACATATTTTATTTATCCGTAAAATTTACATAAACTATTGCTTGTTTAAGTACTCGAATTATCAGAGATTTTCTTGTTACAAAATTGTGATTCAAATTAAATATAATCTGAGATTAATGTTTATTAAAACGTCGATTATTCGGACCTCCATATCTCAAACATTTTTCGACTAATTGCGGGGCCTTTTATCCGGAGGTCCCGGGTTCGAATTCCGATGAGGCATGGCATTTTCACACGCTACAAAATTGCCATCTCATCTCATCCTGTGATGCAATACATAACGGTTGGCGCTGTGGAAATGAAAAAAATTGTAGATACTGTGTATGTTGTCAATACGAGTAAAATAAATTAATAAAAAAAAGCTGGTTATTTAGAGAACATAACTTATATAAATCATACTGCATCATCTGCGGAACTGCTCGGCGACGGCTGTCTACAATCCCGTTGCTACGAGTTGTACCCCCACCCTTCACAACAGCTGTGTTGAAGGTTAAACTGCATAAAGCAATTTTAACAGTATAATAATTAACGAATTTATAATACTGACTAAAATAGAGTCTTTCGGTTCATTTTTTTTTCTCACACCACCCGGCATTTTTATTTTTTTTTATCATTTTTATTTATTTATTTTGTATTTTAAATACACGTATAAGCAGCACGGATGTAAGTCAATAATATCGAAACTTAGTTCTTCAATATCCTTTTTTGTTTTTTTTAATTAGCTCTAAATAAATAAATTTAACTGTATGGAGACTAAATTGATTCTAGGCGAAATATTTTATAAATATTATGAATGCGATTATGTTTTGAAAAGGATTATGTTGTGAGAGTCGAACCCAGGATCTTCAACTTAGATTTTTTTTAATATTGATACTCGGATATACATTACGAATTGAACTACTTACTATCCAAACCGGGAATTGAACCCGAGACCATTTAGCATATCTCTCGATTTTTTAAATATTGTTTTTTTATCGTTAATAAACAGTATTTTTGAATGAAACTGTGTTAAATAAAGGAAAACTCCGTTTTTGGTGGAAGATCAAGTCTATTCTGTAACGTTATGTAATATTTATTTTAACGTTAAGTATGTGATTTTGTGCGGAAACGAAGAATCGAAATCGCGACTTTAAATTTGTCAGTCTTTTTTTTTTAAACTGAGAATCGAACCTCCAGATTTTCATTATTTAAATCCTTTTTCTTTAGTTTTTAATCTTTTTACGAACTTATTTTTAAAAAAACTTACATCAGAAAAATTGAACTCTGTGGTAATCAAATTGAGTTTAAATTTTTTTTTAATAACGATTATGCGTGCAATTGATAACAACTCTATAATCGAATCTTCAATTTAATTTTTTTTAACGGATAAAACTCCCTACAAGTATTACATATATGGAGTGATTCCCGAGCTGTAACCGAACCCTAAAAATTAAATATAAATTTAATACAAAAATTTAATCTTTTTTAAAAAAAATTCCAAATTTTTTTTTAATAAAGGACGTTTAAGAAATTATAACGAAACGAACTGGAAATTATATGAGGCTTTAACTCGACGAGTACAAAAACCTGACTTTTTCTGCTCGCGGAAACGATAATACTATTTTAATTCAATAATTTATTGTTATTAAATATTCACCATAATATTAGGTTGGTGGTTGTGTGTAGAAGTACGGTATTTCAATTCTAAAGCGAATTAAAATTTAAAGCCTGACAGGGATATGAACCCGGGACCTTTCGGATAAAAAGGGAAGACATTACTACTCCACGTCGGCGACTGGCGAGGTGATTAGTTGATACGTGCTGAAGTATTAATTACCTGTGACTTTCAGTATAGTCAGTTTCACTATTGCGTTACCGAGGTGACAAATCGATTACAAAAACGCAGTGAGACGCGAAAAATTATAAGTTACTTTGTAATATCTAAGTATAATTTTTGAGATAAATCCATACTAAATGTGTGTTTGCACGTTTGTGTTCGCGCGCTTTTTTGTATTATAGACGGGCTGGGCTCTACTGTGAAATACGGTAGTCGGCTTGCTGAGATAAATTTAGAAATAATCCTTTTATATCATAACCCCCTTATGTACTCATTAATATTTCTTATCTATATTAAAATAAATGATCCTGTTTTTTTTCTCTGTGACTAAAGACGATATGGTCTAAGTTATTGTAAAATTGTGTTCAGATCCTGACAGGGAATCAATCGAACCCGACACCATTGGTGTAGCAGGCAAGCATGCTACTTTGCGACACTAAAGTGGTGACGTAACATTTTTATTTTTATTTACGCTATTACGTTTTTTTATAAACTTTTTTTATATTAAAAGAAAATAGCAATATTTAGTAAAAAAGA
Organism: Lycorma delicatula; assembly: GCF_047948215.1. NCBI lineage: Eukaryota > Metazoa > Arthropoda > Insecta > Hemiptera > Fulgoridae > Lycorma > Lycorma delicatula. The sequence goes on along the minus strand of NC_134459.1, from coordinate 159,563,629 downwards.
TGAACGGGCGCTCTCTAGTTTTTTTTTTAAATTAAAATAAAATATGCGTGAGTGTAAATTATATCCGTAAATTGAATATTAGGTAAAACGAAATAACTGAAAACCTTAACATTACAGTTTAACGTTGGTTACGTTCCTTTGTTAACTTTGTATACATAGGTTTAAGCGAAAATTTGGTTTCAATTATTATTTTGTAAAATTAAAAGTTTTCAAATCTGTAAAACATTAATGCTATACTGTCGGTTGTTATTATGAGAGGAGAAACAGTACAGTGTAGGTAATACATTTTAGTTGGCGCGCTAATTTTCATAATTTATTTTGCAGGTTTGTTGTTCGGACGTAGTTTGAAGCGACAGAGAAATAACGTGCGTGGCAGAGAACGAAAGCTTATGGAATCTAGCGACATTACAGATGGCGCTGTCATATGCAGTTCAATTTGGATCCTCGTGTCTGCGGTCATTCTTGTTTAACTATTTCTTATACGTTGTTTATTTTGTTTTGGTTAATGACCTTCATTATTGATCGAGGTAAGTTTTTTTTAATATTAATATTGTTTTAATATAGCTTAAAATAAGTGTTATTATTTTTGTTTTCTTATCACGTACTGTAATATTTGCAGTTTATAAAATAATATTGCGTTTTTAACCTAGAAGAATAATTTTTTCAAAAATAATATCGATCAAGTTGATGCCACTACAACGTTTTAATTAAATTGTACAATTATAAAGATTATTATTTTTTAAGATATTGTAATTAATTTTAATTTTTTTATTTACAAAGATACTAAAAAAAAAAAGAAGAACAAATCCACTTTAATCAAACCAGACTGTTTTCATGTTTTACACGGATTTGAATACTAGATCGTGGATACCGGTGTTCTTTGGTGGTTGGGTTTCAATTAACCACACATCTCAGGAACGGTCGAACTGAGAATATACAAGACTACACTTCATTTACACTCATACATATCATCCTCATTCATCCTCTGAAGAATTATCTAAACGGTAGTTACCGGAGGCTAAACAGGAAAAAAAGACTGTTTTCATGTAACCCGACACGATACTTGAAAAGTAGAGAGGCAGCGGTATTTTTTTAATCTACTACTATTGCCCTTTTCCTTGACTTTTTTCATTCATAAAAACTATAATTTTTAAATTTATAAAGAAAAAATCATTAACAAAAGTATAAAGAAAAGTTTATACTGGATTTACTCATAAAAATAAATTTTTCAAGTAATTAGCTGCAATTAAAATGTTTAATTTGTAACTCGCTAGTTCGATTTTATTTTTACAAAACTGTTGATCATTTTATGAAAAAAAAATTGATTACGATAACTTTTGTTATTAATTTTGTAAAAGTGAAACAAATAATTATATCGGTAGAATAACTATCTGATGTAGACTTAATTACTACATTCCATACGGATTGGAGTTTGTGTATATTGTATCGTTTCCTGAAGAAAGAATCCATTCATTTGTCGCATTCTTTTTTGCGATTGTGATATTTATAAACCGTCTCTGGTATAGGAGGTACCAATAAGAATTGCTTTCTCTGATAGTAATGATGTTCGGTATATACAGCCTTCGTTGAGGTGAAAGAAGTGAAGGTGTCATTTGTACGACTGAACATCATTTCAGTTTCAGTAGGTTAGTACCTTGTTACGCGACAACATATATTAGCTAAGTAAAGTATTTAACGGGAAACGGCTTCTTCCTAATTCTTCTTAAAGAATTTGCTAGTCGTAACTCGATTACAAACTGTTTTCGGACGTATGTTTGTACGAACCCTTCTTCTTAATTTCAAGCTCTAAAATCGGTTCCCAAATTATTTCTCTTTCCTCCTAAATCATCTTGTGTGTGTATATATATATATATATATATATATATATATATATATATATTTAATTACAAAAATTAAAATATAAAGTAAAAATACGCAAATATAAAATGTATAGTTTACATTTTATAAAATTATCTTTTTAAAAACATGATTTATGATAAAATAATTTCTTCACTAAAAGTCTTAATGAAGTTTGTAAATTCGATGCGACGATCAACTTGAACGTTTAAAAAATTTAGACGGGATTACTCTCCTCTTTCAATGAGAAATATAATTTTTGTAATTATGAAATAATTTCATAGAATCTATACACATACATAAAAAAATATGTCAGAGATTCGAATTAAATTTGATTTGACTATATTTATTCCGTATAATATTTAACATAACTAATAAATAAAATAAATATCGTGGAGGTTGGAAATTGAAAGCGCCCTTGAGAAGTTAGATCCGATAACGAAATTATTATCCACTATAGTGCGGTAAGAAATTAAATGATCTTTATACCCTTCAAAATTACGCGCGCACACGCACCCACAGTGAGAGAGAGAGAGAGAGAGAGAGAGTGTGAGTGTTAGAGAATTTTCGCGCTGTCTGGGACAGAGTGAGGTTTAAGAGACGGGGTGATGATAGTGATTGTGATGTTTTATTACTTTCCAAGAGCGACTCTTATTTTGATAATCGTATTCTCTAAATAAGTATATAATTTCGTACCAAATTCTTACGGTATTTTGTATTTCACTTTTATTCGTTTCTGGAATATTAAATTTCGTATTTTAAAATGCTTGAAATTTATCGGTGATAAATTATAATTTTAAACTTGTATTTACGAAAATAAAGAGTAAAAACAAAAATAATACTAATGTAATACATTGGCAAAAGATACCAGAATTGCAGGTAGTACAGGTAGACAGAAAGTTCTGTGTTCAAATTTCGGTCAGAATTGGCTTTTTTATACGCTGTATTAAAATTTGAAATAAAAGTAAGTGACGAACTGAATGTCGGTCTATTGCCCGTACAAATAAATAAATAGAAAAATGTATTAGGAATTAATACGTGTTAGGAAATAGCATTAATAAAGATTACTAGGTCGAATTGTAAATAAAACTGGAAAAATTTTATCTGTTATTATGTAATATTAGAATTTTTTTTTGTTGTAAATTACTTTACAAAACTGATAAATTTAATCGTAATATTTAAAAAAAAATTATTAAAATTAAGGGAGATTAATTATTATTTTAAATAAAATGTAATAATAGATATAAAATGATCAACAAATCTTTATTTAATTTAATTATATCGAACGTCTATATAAGAAATATAATAGGGATATTAACTTTGTTATTCGACAGTAATACACACACACGTACGTACACATGTACGCACATTTACGGTTGTATTTGAATTGTTGTACCATCGCGTGACCAGTACTGTCCGAGGGTAGCCAATCAGAGTGAAGATAGCCACCTGCTGCATTTGTTTCATCTCCCCCCTCTCGCCGCACCGTCGTCGCAGTAGTCAGACTGACAAGTTGTTTTTACTTGTCATCCCAACAAAATTAAACAAAAAAATAATTACCTCTGAGAGCGTATGAACCATACAATTTTATAAATTATTATTTTATTTTATCATTGCCTATCGAACTATTGTTTTTCTATTAAAGCATTTATAACTATAAAGAATTTACTTATTACATTTATTTTATTATTATTTAATTTTTTTATTAAACATTTCGCTTTTATTATAATCTGAATTTTTTTAAATCTAGCACAAATTATGTATTACAGTAAATAAATTTGTACCTTCAAAACTAGATTTAACTAACATACAATCTAGTTTTGAAGGTACAAATTTATTTACAAGGGGTTGTTGAAGCTTTCTATTATTTAATAAAATCTAATGTTACAGCTTGATAAAACTATATGTGTATATGTTTTTATCAGTAATGCAAGAGTTCGCACGCACGCACACCCGCGCGTGCGTGCGAACGTCCGTTAAGAAATCCGTTACTACATAATTACAATTTTTAATTTTTATTAAAATATTAAATACGTTTACTTCTTCTTTACTTCTTAACAAATGTTACCGTTCATAATCTAAAAGCGGGGAAACATCAGAATTTTTAATTTACTAAATCACACGAATCATTTACCGGTACAAAAGAAAAATTCACATATTGCTATATAAATTCATATTTTGATTTAAGCACGTTTTTTCAAAAAAAGGCCTAAAAGGATTAATATTTGAATATATGTATAAATAAATATACACCAATGCAGACTTTTGAGAAAAATACAAGGTCTTCTGAAGCAGCTTTTTCAATATTGTAATACCGGGCGAGCGACTTAAAATCAAATCTAATCAGCTCGAACTGCAGTTATTTTAGCGTCGCGTTTAACACTGCTATTACTAACAGTCTATTTTTGTCGGTTGTAAACTGTTCCTGCTACAGTGCGATATAGTTTCGTTCTTTACGATCATGTTTATCCTAAAATACAGTATTCCATCGAGGAAAGGGCTGCTATCGAGGAAGCGTTGGATCCTTTCAAGAGAAACGTAAAATATTTTCGCTAAGTTTTCGAACGTCAGTATCCCTCGATAAAGAGTAGTGCACGATTCGGTTAAAAAACGGCGCACAACGGAGTCCGTTTCAAACTCAAAACCAAATAGGCGACCTTTCGTCAGGACTCCGTAGGCCACAGCCCGTATTGAAAAAAGAATATCTGCCGGTCCGAAAAAAAATCTATAGGGTAAATTATCGCACCAAGATCGTGTAAAATACACATCTTGTCGTAAGATTCTTCACGACTTAAATCGAAACTTTATCGTGTAAAAACTAAGCAAAACAGACTAACCGAAACGTCTTAATTTTTAAGGGGGGTCATAAAAGGAGTAAACTTGACGGGTTCTTATGATTTTCACCTGAAAACTCGAATAAAGCAGGTCCCAATATTGTATCTCCCATAGATTTTACGATAACCACCGTAAAACAGAAAAATTCAGTGACGAAAAACACGTTTTTTTTAGGTTTTAAGTACAATAATTTTGTTAAACGACTGAAAAATGCGTAAATTTTAAGAAAACGTGTAGAGAATTTAATTTTGAGAAAATAGATGAAATGAAGTCTACGAAAAACAAAAAAAAATATCAACTTTTATTATTAAAAACAAAACGGAACAAATTTTAACAGAAAACAACGAATGAATTTATGAAAATTAAGAACACATTTTTAGTGTGATAAATTTAGATCGCAAACAACAAATTGATTTGTAGAATTTAATAATCTTCGTGAGAGTAGTACACTTTGCAGCACTCGTATTTCATCTGAACCCCGACCGTTACAAGCCGATGAAAAGAAAAAAATTCTTCAAGTAGTACAGTTTAGTTCCAAAACGAGCACGGGAAGAATTTCTACGCTACTCGACATTCTACATAGTTTACTAAAAGTTATAATAATGTGATATTTTAAAATAAACTGAAGTTTTTTTGGAAAAGGGTTCATCAGAGTAAATAATTTTAAATTATACTTGTTTTATTTAAGTATATGCCTTGTTGGATATTTTCGTCATCCATTGATCTCTCATCTAAAACCAATTCCTTCATCTCTTCTTCAATCACCCGAAACCTATCTTCCCTATTGGTTCATATTCCTTAATAATTTTTAGAATTCAGTCTGCATCCATTGTTCTTATGTATAGAGCTGTTGTTATGTATAATCATTAATTTTAGCATTTAAAATAAAAATGTTCAGTACTTGCTTGTATACTCATTACACCTTCTGTTCAACTTTGGATATTCTACAACCGCTTTCAAGAACCTCATCTCTCTGTTTTACAGTGTTTGCCTGTGAGCCGATCTTATTGTCCATGTCTTGGACAATAAACAACCTGGAACTGACATTACCTGATAAATTTCAGGAGGATTTCTCATCTTATTTTATTTTTAAGCATGTTTCACTGCGCTATTCATTCTGTTGACTCGTTCGGTCTTATTGTTTATTTTAACCTTACTGTGATAAGATTTGTTACATCCAAGAAAGTTAAAACACTTGACGTACTCAATAGAATAATCATCAATTACAATCTTTGATCTAGGGGTCATTGCTCTTGTAAAAGCCAAAACTTTGCTCTTTGTCACTGAAAATGTAAATTAAAATCTTAAAAAAAAACATTACAAATTACCAGTTTGCAGACCTGACATGACATGACAACAGTATTGTTATACGAACTACTATGCTATTGTTGAAGTTAATAGACTGTTGAATAACAGTCAGATGAAATTTAATTTTCTATTTTTTTATCCATTTATATCTGTTATTTGTTATCTATTATTATTTTTTATTGTTATTTATTTATTATTATTATTATTTTTTTTTTTTATTGTTATTTATTTATTATTATTATTATTATCTATTGTTTAATTTTATTGTTTGTTATTTGTTATCTATGAGATGCTCTACTTTATGTAGAGCATCTCGGAAATTTTACTGAGTCTCATTCACCTAACCCTAGAAAAGCTTTTGTTAAAAAACAAGAAAATTTCATTGTACCCTAAACCAAAATAGACAAAGGATATCCTGTTAATTGATACTGCCCCATCTCCCAGTGATCAATTTTAACTACATATTGGAAACCTCCTTTTTGGTAAAAAAATTATTTTGTGAATAACCCCTTCCAGTGAATTGTTTTTATTTAGTAGCGATCAATCATTTTATTGGTTTAAGGTAAATTAATATTTCAGCAGTAATCTATTGAAAATTAGTGCGATTGATTTAAAGGAAATTCATTTTATTATTATAGTCCTTAATCAAATTGATGTTAACAACTGAAAACAGTTATTTCCATTCTAACAGTTGTGTGAGCTTTATGTCAGTCTTGTCACAATGTGTTAAATTTGTTAATTAATAAATAGATAGTTTTTGCTATTTCTAAACAAAGTTTCTAAAAAGTTTAGCTTTATTAGCAACAAATCGTTCTTTTTTTAATGTACTTGTAATTTAAAACTTTTTAAATGCAGGAAAAGTTTACATTTTATAGCTTTTGTTTTGAACTGTTAATTAGATTTCAGTCTTAAGTTAACTTGTTTATCATTCCTTTTTATTACAATATTATAACTTTTATGTTAGTTATTCTTATCTTTCTTATATACTTTCAACCTCTGTTAATGCCACCTTTTTGTCTCTTTTCTTCACCTTTTTTTGTCATAATATCTCATTACATTCCTTGGAGTTGCAGAATATTCAGCCAAATTTTATTCTCTCCCCTCTTCGTTGGCATCTCCTTATCTTCTCTTATCTCTTTACTTCTCTTTCCACATATTCTATTCAGGTTTTTTTTAAATCCATTCTTTGCCTCTCTTTGTTCACTATTCATCCAGTCTCTTCTTCAGTATTCATTTTGACATACTCGTATCATTCATTCTTTTCATACGATCATATAATCTAAGTTGTCTGTTTTCTAAGAAGTCCACCACCAGGTTCTGCTTTAGTTATCTTCTCATGCTAACAATCATGTTGATGCGATCTTGTAATGTCTTTCAATCAATTCTTAGATATTGGAGCTCTGTTCTTATTAATTAGTTGTCTTTAACACAAGTTTCTGCTCCATTCTTGGTAGGGGGGAGGCATCAACTATTCTCTTCCCTCTTTATCGGTGTTTCCTTATCTTCTCTTACCTCTTTACTTCTCTTTCCATATATCCCATTCAAGAATTTTTTAAATTCATTATTTGCCTCAACATCTTTAAAAACATCAACATATTTATATCACCAGTACTCTACATTTGTTAAAGCATATTACATTTTAATACGATGGTGATATAATACATATTAACATCTTTAATACTTCGAATTTGGTGCGTGCCTCCATGTGGTTTGGCTGGATAGTTCTTTTTGTAGAGAAAAAAAGGCCAAGAGAGTGAACTAAAATGGAATTCCTCCGGTAACTGGTAGTGCCGGTTGTATAGCTGATGCCAGAATTGTACAACTTCTAACTGTCGTCCTTTTTCAGGAGTTCTAAACTTCTGTGCAGTTAAGAAACAATAAAAATGGAAAGTTCATTTTTGAAGAATACTACCAAAGGTGGTTCTAATCCGTCATGTCTTAAGAATGTGTGACCGGCCATCTCGGATTATGCGGGGTCAGATACAAAAAAGTCTTGTTTAAGACTTGAGATGTGTTTTGTTCATTAGAGTTCTTAGTTAGTAGTACATCGATGTGAATGTTGCTGTTGGCATTCATATTGGTGGCATCCTGGCCTAGGTTAAGACTGGAAGCTGTCATAACCGAGGTATTAAAAATGACCCCCAGTAAAAGCCCATAAGGGCTAAGTACAGAGGAGGTGGTGTGGCGACTGTAACTGTCACATGGAGGGTGTTGGTCTGTACTAGTTCAGGATGTCCCTCTTAATTTAAATATGGAAAAGAAGCTTTAGTGATTTCAAATAAAGTAATTACTTTAAAAACAAGAAAACTAATGACAATTTATATGTATTTTTTTGTTATGAAAGAGTGGGAATCAAAAATTATGTTCATTAGCCTGATGGAAAGTTGGTAGCGTATGAAAAGACCCTGTTCCTGACCGGGATTCAAATCCAGGACCTCCTCATGAAATGCCGAGAAGGGTATTTTTTCAGAACACTGTATGGAACTTCATTTGATATTAACAAAACCTCTGTTAATTAGATGAGCTCCTTAATGTTCATATTATATTAATTTTATTTTATTTGGATCTATTGCTAAGAGATCAGTTAGATCAATTTTTAATTGTCACTCAAAAATATCAACGTTTTATGAAACCGAACTAGTGTTCTTGGTGGTGATGTATAAAAACCAGCTTAAGCATAGGTTTGGCTATTAAGGCTTTACCCTTTAAAATACTACTCTTTATTTAACTGGCATTGATTGATAAGGTCATTAGTCACTGACTAATTAATTCCAACAACGTGCAGTGGAACTGCACCTAGCATTGTGTTTAACTTTGATTATCTACACACACTAGTTTCGTAAACATAACTTGGTTACTAGTATTTCACCATCTACATTCAGTTACTATTTCTATAAACAGCAGATCTTTTAACATTATACTGTCGCATGTTCATGGCTCGATCAGGATATTGAGAAATGTTTGAGAATGTTTATATAATTACAATTTATTAGTTTAACAGTATAGAACATAAATAAAATAAGACCAATCAACAATAACAAACATTTATAATAAAAATAATGACAACTGTCAGTAATTGTAATAAACAATGATTAGATACAAAATAGAATTTAAAGTAAGATCAGGATTTATTTGCAGGTAGTTAAATATTAAAAACCAGAATTCAGCCCATTGACAAAAGACATTATCATGACCACTAATATTTACACCTCTAACAACTGGTTTTGTATTACTATGAAGATAAGATTAGCCCAAAGTTCTTTCATTCAAATACCTTTCCTGTTCACAAATAAAATTACCCTAATAATTTATAAACGAGTTCAATACTTTATCTCTTTCACTAATTTTCTATAGTCACTCACCGAACAACCTCCTGCGGCCTCCTACTGTCCTCACGGAATGCTTGAGATGTCACTTCACATGGTCAAATATGCACAATCTCACTTCTTCACTGACTTGTGTAATAACTCCTCCTTTTCAAAACTGAACTCACCTTGCCTTCCCTGGAGTATTTATACACTTATCCTCTTTACTTACAGAACCAGACCCAAGTTGAAGCATGATAGTGATTTTCAGAGACATCTTCCCATACATTCCCACCCTGGTCTGGTATTTCTTCTCGTGGAACGACATCTGTGGTAGGTGTGTTGTTGGGCGGTATTAAAAAGAACTATTGTTCTTTGTTGTTTGTTTGTTGTAAATGGACCTGTTAGCTTTAGAAAAAGGATCCCTTTTAGTCCCCTTCTGGATTCCTTCCATTATATTTTCGACTACTTTCTTGTTAATTGGCAGGAATCTTTACTCAGGTCTGTTATACCGGACTTTATTGGAAATACCGGAATTTATTTTACTAGTATTGTTATAATTATGTAATACATTTTTTTTATTTTTCAGGTTTTACATATGCATATCGCAAGTGACCAAGAAAAGTTGCCATTGACTACATCAGGATCGCCATTACAGTTACGATGTAAAACATTTTTATCCATTACATTTGTTGTTCCTAGAGAACGTGATTGCCATGAAATATATACAACTCTACAACAGTTGTTTCAACCAGGTATTGTTATTATAATTATCATTATTATGTTTACCTTTGAGGTGAAGTGATAGCAACTCTACCTTTCTTCTAGAATATACTTGGTTTTTTCTTCCTAATCATATGTAGCACTTTCATGTGCTACTGAATTCATTTTTTTTTTTTTTGTCTTCAGTCATTTGACTGGTTTGATGCCGCTCTCCAAGATTCCCTATCTAGTGCTAGTCGTTTCATTTCAGTATACCCTCTACATCCTACATCCCCAACAATTTGTTTTACATACTCCAAACGTGGCCTGCCTACACAATTTTTTCCTTCTACCTGTCCTAATATTAAAGCGACTATTCCAGGATGCCTTAGTATGTGGGCTATAAGTCTGTCTCTTCTTTTAACAATATTTTTCCAAATGCTTCTTTCTTCATCTATTTGCCGCAATATTTCTTCATTTGTCACTTTATTATCTACCCATATTAATTATCTACTATTTTTACCCTATTACTAATTACCCTATTATTATCTACCCATCTGATTTTTAACATTCTCCTACAGCACCGCATTTCAAAAGCTTCTAATCTTTTCTTCTCAGATACTCCGATTGTCCAAGTTTCACTTCCATATAAAGTGACACTCCAAACATGTACTTTCAAAAATCTTTTCCTGACATTTAAATTAATTTTTGATGTAAACAAATTATATTTTTTACTGAAGGCTTGTTTTGCTTGTGCTATTCGGCATTTTATATCGCTCCTGCTTCGTCCATCTTTAGTAATTCTACTTCCCAAATAACAAAATTCGTCTACCTCCATAATCTTTTCTCCTCCTATTTTCACATTCAGTGGTCCATCTGTGTTATTTCTACTACATTTCATTACTTTTGTTTTGTTCTTGTTTTTTTTCATGCGATAGTTCTTGCGTAGGACTTCATCTATGCCGTTCATTGTTACTTCTAAATCCTTTTTTACTCTTGGCTAGAATTACTATATCATCAGCAAATCGTAGCATCTTTATCTTTTCACCTTGTACTGTTACTCTGAATCTAAATTGTTCTTTAACATCATTAACTCCTAGTTCCATGTAAAGATTAAAAAGTAACGGAGATAGGGAACATCCTTGTCGTACTTTCTTTCTTATGTTCTTCAATTATTACTGTTACTGTTTGGTTCCTGTACATGTTAGCAATTGTTCTTCTATCTCTGTATTTTAACCCTAATTTTTTTAAAATGCTGAACATTTTATTCCAGTCTACGTTATCGAATGTCTTTTCTAGGTCTATAAACGCCAAGTATGTCGGTTTGTTTTTCTTTAATCTTCCTTCTACTATTAATCTGAGGCCTAAAATTGCTTCCCTTGTCCCTATACTTTTCCTGAAACCAAATTGGTCTTCTAACACTTCTTCCACTCTCCTCTCAATTCTTCTGTATAGAATTCTAGTTAAGATTTTTGATGCATGACTAGTTAAACTAATTGTTCTGTATTCTTCACATTTGTCTGCCCCTGCTTTCTTTGGTATCATGACTATAACACATATTGGGGTCAATATCGCCATGGGAGTAAATAGTTTTTTGAGGTCGGTTTTCTCAAAATTTTACTAACATTACCCCATTTCATATTGAACTCGGTACATATGTACATGCTTATTTTACAATTTTAAATATAGTTTTTGCCTCAAAATTCACCTCCTTTCCCCCAAAAAAACTAAAAAGCTATCTTTCTATTTATCGTATATTTTTTAACAGTTTTTTTAGGAAGAAATAAAATTATTTTTATATCTTCCTTGACATAGTAGTAGTACAAGTGACCTTCCAAAAAATACTTTGGTGGCAATGTGGGTGTGGTGGGCCCCCGATCAAATTTTAAAAATATCGATTTTTTGAATTTTGTAAAGCTTTATTTGGTCTATTTAAAATTTTAACGCTATTAAAAGTTTAAGTAATAAGCTTTTAATAACAGTATTAGAATAAAGTTTTATTTCAATTCAATCCGACACCCAAAAAATAAACATAGGTAACATTTTATCGACCGTATATTTTTTAGTGTAATTTTTTTTAGTTTCTTTCATTTAACAAAGAAACTAGAAAAATCAAAAAAATTGCTTGGAAGATGATTTTTATGGAGGCGATTAGAGGGAAATTTTGGAGGAGGGGATTTTTTCAATTTAAAAAATTTATTTAAACACACGATAATTTTACAGTAAACCATCATAAATATCCAAGCCGAAAAAATAAATTTTAGTTAACTTTTTTCACGTATCATTATTTTTCCACCGTATGAAAATAATTAATGCCAGGAAAATATCGAAAACTTTTTTGCCGGCTGTTAAGTAATTTATAACCCATACGTTATAAATTTTACGAGCGGGAGGGAGTCGGTTGATATAGACAGTAAAAAAATAAATCGTTTCATCTGATTTATGAAGGTTAACATTACCTTTTTGTGAATTCACGCGTGCCAGTGTAGAAACAACGCATTTTACTTACGACATTAGATCTCGTGTAAAAGAAAGAATAGAAATAAAATGATGTACGAGTGAATTCGGTTTAGAGAAAGAAAATTAAAGAACGAATGAACGACCGAAAGAAAAGACGAAGAGAAGGGAAGGAGGGCTAATTAATAATTTTTGTTGTAGAATTGCGGTGCGACTGTGGGAACAAATATCGGAGTACAACCGGAGAAATACAAACAACTAACAGCACTGTTCCGTTACGAGACGGGGGCGATTAACGTGAAACTATTGTCCTATACTTATTTGCATCTACACCTATTATCATCGTCATCCTTACCATCAACGCTTTACTATTTTATTACCGTCTTTGATTGCGACCTGTTACCCTGGGAAAAACCGAATAACAAATCTACAAAATAGTACTGTTTTTGTACAAATTCTAGATCTTACGTCTATCGCATCTAACTGTCCAGCGGATATTTTATTTATTCTTCCATTTGTATTATTCGTTTTTTAATACGATGTCAAAATTCTCTTAAAAAGTATTTTTTATATTTTTTTTTAATACACTAGCTTTTAAAGTTCATATCAAAGTAACTTAGATGGGATGAGGTGCTGATAAAATAAACTTCATTTTTTATTAGTTTACTAATTTAAACCGATAGAATCTCTTTATTTATTTGGATAAAGAACCCGGTTGCCTTCTGAGCTATATTGCCGGTCAGAACTGTACATATACCGATATAAATATATAACGCAAAATAATTAGTTTTATAATTTTTTGGTATTGAATTTTTCTAGGCAACAGAATTCAGTTTTTGGTTACTGATAATTTTCTTGTCCCTCCTGACTTCAGTTTGTCTTAGAACAGGGTAGAGGTATAATATAAGATTACGATATGTTATTTAGAAGGTTGGAGATGAGTAAATTAATATTTACCGTTTTCCAAACAACAGCCGATTAATATTGTTTATATTAGCATAAAAAATGCGTGTAACGATGACATAAATACTCGTACAAAAGGAACCTGCGAATGATATTTTAAGTGTAAGTGAATTTACTTTTGTTTTAAAAAATAATTTTTTTCCATAAATCTTTTTTTTATATTAAAAAAAAAACGTTCTAATTTAGAAGAAAAAATAAACACTAGGTAGCTTACTACACTTGTAATAATTTTGCGTAGCGTACTTATTTACCCTTAGTTCGGAGGGGTTACAGTCCTTGATAGTTTTTTTGTATCCTTCCATACAAAAAAAAAGCTGAAAAAATTTTGTAATAAATAAAATGTGAAAATTAAACTAACCTTTATCCACATATTATCTAACTTAAAGAGTTCCTACATAATCATGTAAATATGTACGTTTATATAAAAAATTATAATTCTTTGTTTTTTAAAAAAGAAGCAGAATAATAGGCATTACATAACCAGAAATAGGGGTGATTCGCTCGGTTACACCTTGTTATATAGATGAGAGGTAGGAGTGAGAACAACTTAAAACCGGGTTACTGGCTTTTGGACGACACCTAATGTATATTTTCCTTTAACTAAAAACAGCAGCAAAAATGTTAATATCTTCAACATTTTTGTTCTCATTTTTCTATTACCGGGTACATTTATTTTACTGCTACTGCAGTCGGTCGGTGTATAAATAAATAAATAACAAATATGACTTATATGATACTAAGCGGGTTTATTGTACGATTTCAAATATATATAAATATATATTAAATATAATCGACGTAAATATTAAAATAATGCGTTAGTTGAGATTTAAAAATTTTACGGTCAGAATATCGAAGCTTCTTATTATAAAATCAATCGATCAAAATCAAATAGTCGATTATTAAAACTATTTTTTGTAAAATGTAGGTATTTCATTCAAGGACATCGTATCGAATTCTAAGAATATAATACCGGCAAAAAGCAATTAAATATTTTTTGAATAGAAAGGTCTCCGAGGATCGAAGTAAGGTCTTTACGGTGTAGTAAATACGTTGTGATCGATAGATCGGTGTATGTTGTATTATTGTACCGGATCGACTATATAAACTGTGCGTACACGATATTGAAAGAAAGTTAACAATTTACAACAGCGTATCAATAAAGAGTCAAACTGACAACAAGGCTGGTAAATCTTACTAAATGAAAGCGGGCGCGAACGTGTTGTTTGTTACAGAGGAAATGACGTAAAAAGACCTGTCCATCCGACCTTGATGTCTGTCTGTGTCCTTACATCGCACCGTCCGATCTGTTTACTTCAGAGACCTTACCGTACGTGTCCTTTTTATTATTATTTTTTCGTTCCTGGTTTCTTATTTACATTTCTATTATCAGTCTGTTAGATTTAAAATTAAACTCTTTGCAAATAATTTACGGTGAATAAAAACGAAGGAAAATTTATTTCACTATAATAATAATAATTATAAAAAATAATAGTAATAATGAAAACTGCATTTAGTTTTTTTTGTATATTTTTTAAATTATTTGTAATTGCGGTATGTATACCGTAATTGAAGAAAGTAGATAGCCTAGCAATGCGGTATAAAATTTATTATACGAACGGAAGGGATGATAAAAGTGTTGTGATGTGTGTAACATTTTGGTTTATATTATGTTAATATTTCTAATAATAGGCTTCGAAACAAAATAGATAGAACAATAAAAAAAGGCAAAATTAACGTGAGTTATTTGTTTAGAAAGTTTTAACTCTTTAAACAAACAATTTTCTGATTAATAAAATATTTTAATAGAATTTGCTTTAAATAAAACGGATGTTTTATGCGCATATTATTTTATTTACATAGAAGACAAAATATCAAGAAACTAGCGATTTTACAGGAGAGAAATTTGATATTTCTCATTTTTTATTTGCTAATTTTCAACCGATGTTTAAACGTTTTTTTAACGATTTTACTGTTAAGTGATTTTTAAACTATACAGAAAATTTGTATTTATATTTTAAAAAAATATCAATTTATTCGATAGTTTTTAAAGCGTTAATGAAAATATCCGCAATATCTAAAAAACCAGATACATTTTAAAATATGTCTTTAATTAAAATAACAAAAATTAAAAGCACGCTAACCTTAGTAGAAATGAAAATCGTAAAAAAAATATATCGCTTAGACTATAAAGATCGAGCAGCAATCTGTTGAATAAATCAAGATACATATTTTTTCTTGTACTACCGAAGCTCTTTCCAAGAAACAACAACCTCGAGCAGTTTCATCACTATTCCGACAAAAGATAGTGCGACCTGTTGATATTTCTGAAATGACATTATACTTACCGACGGATAAAATTACGTTTACGTAATTTTTTAATTAATTATTAAATACGTTTTTATGAAGAAAAAGATATACTTTTTTAAAAGTTACGTCGCTATCTTCTAACCGAGCTTTTAAAATGTACCTGTTCAGTATGAAGAAATTTAGCAAAACTACGTGTACAGTAACATTAAAGTAGCGACATAAACTGCGCAATAGTAATTATTCAGTAAACTTTCAAATTAACTTGTAAACATTTTAATGAAAAAAGATATAATATTTTAATAGCCGACCGATTTCGTTAATTTCTATTTTTCTATTTCTTTACATTATTTTGTTTTTAATGGCGCACATTATTTAACAACCTAAAATGAAATAGCCGGCTTCCGTGGGGCGAGCGGTAGCGCTTGGCCTTTAATACGGAGGTTCCAGATTTGAATCCCAGTAAGGTATGGCGTTTTTCATACGCTACAAAATTCCATTTCTATATCCCACGCACAAGCTTTAAACTTATTGCCGGTATTATCAAGTAAAAAAGAAAAGAAAAGTGATGAACGCTGCGATTACACTATGTAACCGATATACATTAATTTCAATAACAATAAAAACCGGTACCCGATCCTTGAAATATTTTAATAATGTTTTGATCTAATGATGGAAAGAGTAAATCGTAAGAACGATCAAAGTACGGTAGCCTGGGACGAGTGAGGAAATTACAGTGCGATTTAAGATGAGCGAGCGGCCTTGAGTTTAGCCCTAAGCACCTCAGCCTAAAGGACTTTTCTTAGTTCACCTAACTTCCTTATTATTTTAATTCCTTAACAAAACTCAAAACTGAATTATGAAGTACGTAAAAATAACCAAAAAATTTGTTTTTTCGAGTTTGGTCCATCTCACAGTTCAGTAGAAATGCCAAAATCACATTTGTTAGCAAAATCTTTAATTTAAAAAATAATTAATTTAAACGATTTTAAAAATTATTAGTATACATACTATACAGACAATTAGTTACGGAATTAATAACTTTCCTAATAGAAGTAGGCTGTGTAGTCTAAGAGAATACGTAGGAAGATATTATAATAAGTAGAAATATAAAGAAAAATGAAAGTTTAATGTTGCTTGCTATTATATTTTTGTGTTGCGTATACTGTAGTACGGTATGTTGTAATAATATCTAACAAAATTTAAAAGGAAACTACAACCGGCTAGGACACTCTGAGTTGCTACTTAACGTATTCTAAAAATAAATGACAACCCTTGAGAAGAGAGAACCAAAAGAAATATTGGAAATTGTGTGCCGAGTTCTACAGTGAATCTGCTGAAAATGAATCTGAAACTAGACTTTCTTGTACAATATCTGATGTATAAAGGGTACATTGTTTTTAGAGGGAACTTCTATTGATGGTGTAGGTGTGTTTGATGTGCTAACGCAATAGTACTATCGTATTAAGATTTTGAAGTTAAAATACCTAATTAAATAATGAAAAAATGTTAAGTCAACTATATTCATTTGGCATTGTTACGAACATACCGCTTTACCATAACTAGCGTATGTAATTATCGGTAAAAATGTCGGTTGTTCGAATTATTGTTAATAACGGTTGAAATTAAATAATCCTCGTGCTTATAACTAATGATAATTAATAATAGTAATTCAAGATAATTATTAAGCTTATTTCTACAAATTGACGTCTATGTTTGATGGATATCAGAATTGAAGAATAATGTGTCTCGAGTATAAATAATCTATTGATGGTATTATGACTATAAGTTAATAATATCTTTATTTTGTTACGTCATGTGGTTTTCACTTTTTTTAATAACTCATTGACCATATTCTTCGCTCGTTAAAATACACGTGTAGGGTATTACGAGGTCAACTTGTAAATAAAACTGGAAAATGTTATCTTATTATGTAAAATTAGAATCTTTTTTTTTGTAAAATACTTTACAAAACGGATAAACTTTATCGTAATATTTTTATTTAATTTATTAAAATTTAAGGTGATTAATTATTATTTTAAATAAAATGTAATAAATATAAAAGAATCGACAAATCTTGATTTAATTTAATTATTTCGAACGTCTATATAAGAAATGTCTTTATAAGAAAACGTCTATATTAACGTGTTACTCGCACAGCAATACTCATACGTACGCACACACACATGTACACATGTTTACGGTTGTATTTGAATTGTACAACGCTTGTTCAGTACTGTCTGACGGTAGCCAATCAGAGCGAAGGAAGCCACCTGCGTTTGTAAACCCCCGTCCCTCCCTCAACCCCTCAGCGCATTAGTTAGACTGACAGAAGTTTTTACTTATGCCTCATCCCAAAAAAATTAAATAAAAAAAGATTTACCTCTAAAATTCCTCTTAGCTAAAGTCCTCTGTCACTGTATAAACTATACAATTTTATAAATTATGTTATTGTATTATTTTATCATTAAAATAATCATTTTATCATTTAATAATTATATCATTTTAATCATTTTATATCATTTTAATTTTTATCATTTTAATAATTATTTTATCATTTTATTTTTTTAATTTATTTTATTAAAGCATTTGTTACTATAAGAAATTTGTTTTATTTAATTTATTTATCAATAAACATTTCGCTTTAATCAACTGATTTTTTTTAAAAATCTAGCACAAATGAAGTATTACAATAAATAAAAATACCTTCAAAACTAGAATGATCTAATATACCGGTGATACAGATGGGGTTGATGAAGCTTTCTATTATTTAATCAAATCTAATGTTCAATCGTGTGTAATGTCTTTATCAGTAATGCAAGATTTCACACACACACACACACACACACACACGCACACACACACACACACACACAAACACACACACACACACACACACCACCACCACCACCGCGCAAATGAAATCTGTTACTCCATAATTAAAATTTTGCTTTTTAATTTTTATTAAGATACCAGTAGACCCGGTAATGCTTTGCTATTGCTATATATATATATATATATATATATATATATATATATATATATATATAGAGAGAGAGAGAGAGAGAGAGAGAGAGAATTTGATACACAATTGAAAATTTGATAAAAAAATTAAAAATCTGAACTTCACAAATTTTACCTTTCACTTATTCTCCTTCCCCTTTTTTCTTTCCAACTTCTCCCTTTCGCTCTTCTCCCTCATCGCTCACCCAGTTTCCTTTTTAGCCTTTCCCGTTTTCCCCTTTTCTCTTTCCACCCCTTTTCCCCGTTTTCCATTTTCAAAGTCTCTTCAATTTTTAAAAACGTCACTGTATTGTAATCTCTGCAGAGCAACAGTTTGGTCAGTACAGGATTCAAAACTTTTAATAATTTGAAGTATACGGGTTTCAAAAAAGTCGGTTTCCATCTTAAAAATAGTAGTTATAGTCGGTTACCTGTCCTCCGTACGGGTAAAAAAATATTTCCTAATATTTGAGATATTTCCATGCGAGAAACTTGCAAACTTATGGACGGAAGGGCAAGAAAACAGGGCAATAAACAATATGCGACTGTATTTCGTTTAAAATTCTCTTCCGCTTCAACTTCAATCTTCAAATCGATTACACCAGTCTTTACGGATTCATTTTGACGCGAACAGTCGATCACATATAAAGGATATTTGGTTTTGTAATCGGAAAACGTGTACGGCGAATCTATATTTTTATAATATGATTTTTGAAAATTAATAAACATTCTATACATCATCGCTTGGTTCCCTCGTAAATCTTCATACGGATATTTATTCGAATTGATCATTACACAAATATTTTTAACGTTACACGAATCGAATTCTGACGCGTCCTTCATGGCTTTGTCTTTCCTATCGGTTTGTAAACCTACAATAACATAGCGCGGTTTATCTATTTGCGACAACGTTGTCACATTCTATATAAAAGAATTCGTTTGAGGAACCGCCGTATTTTCCTGAAGGTCCTACTCTCTGAACGCCATACGCACATCCTTATTTTGATCTCTTATTTTAGCTAGTTCCAATTCATATTCGGGTGCCACCTTGAGGTACGGGACATCCCACACGATGTCTGTTAATTCTATCTTAGATTTGTGGTCGGGAACCGTAGCGCGTATCGCGTAATACGTCTCAACACCGATTCTTGTCTGTTGTTTATGATTATTTTTTTATAGTCTTCAGCGAAACCCAACAACATCGATAACGGTATGCGTAAATTGAAATTACCATTTTCATCTAAATCGACTTTATTTTTTCCAAAAATACATCTCGCTATTTCGGCAGATGTCAACGTAGAATTTGTCACTGAAAGAGCATTTTTCATAACAGTTGTCACGCCTACATTTCTCACCGAAGCTACTTCTTGCGCGTTAATAAGATATCTTATATCCTGGAATAAGAAGGCCGCACCAAAATTAACTAATTCTGAAGTAGTCGATTTTTTTCCGTCCGTTCAGGCGAGTTTGCCGGAAACAATCAAATAACTTTCACCCGGAACGGTATACGCGTCCGGTTGATTTATTGGGATTTTAATCTCCTTTTCGATTTTATTCGCTAAGGATGATTGTGAATTGATTATATGTTAGGGAGTCATCTGAACAGCGCTATCTTATTAACTGTTAAATAATTCATCTCTATAGAAAAAGTTTAATTTTTTATTTCAATAACGTAATGGTACTTTTAAGTTTCCCTTCGACTTTAGGTTTCAAAACCTAAAGATTTTAATTTTTTAACCCTTTCTTCGGTCAATTTGTAACGGTTTCTAACATCAATTTCATCAACACTTTCAAATACTAGCGGCATATCTATCTAAAATAACAAAAATAAAAATAAAATTACAATATTCTATTCAGAAACTCCGATGGGTCCTTGATTCTTTCAAAACCAACATGATGTTTACTCGTTCGCCGCGCAAATTTAATAAATTATCATTTTCATCGGTCAACGATATAACTAAATCGTAAATTGCTCTCACATCTACCGGTAGAAATTCAGTATAAGGAGGATATTGTTCAATCTTATCGCCCGGATCTACACTCAGCGGAAACTCATATAAAATGCGGTCTTGATTTTCATTTCTATAACTACCCGAAATAATGTTACATTTCTCACGTACTACATTCACGGGAGCGATATTTATTATTTCATCCGAAAGATGCGTCGCATTCGCTTTGGGAATTCTCGGCCCATAGCCCAACAGCCTGCCGATACTGCAATCTGTATCCGAAAAGTCTATCCATACGGTGTATTTGGGTTTCCACACTGTAACGTATTTGGGTTTGCTTGCAATATGATGGTTTTATTAATTTTATTCATTTTATTCTGTATATAGTTACTGATATCTTCAATTTCATAACTACCTGTTGGTATTGTTATGTATGCTTTTTTGTCAACACGTAATTATTATTTTCATCTTTTATGACATCCTTTTCCAAAGCGAAACAAAATTTATTATTTTTGTTGTCCTCGACGTGTGTTGGCGGTCATCTACCATTTGAGACCCGATTCGTATTGGCCTTTTGAAAGGTCGACCGGAGGAAAAAATGATTTTTAATCATCGAACTGTTACCATCACTTGATAATAGACGCGACATATCTTTTTACAAAAAATAGAAAACAAAAAACGTATAATTTATTCGGATAAAAATTCTAAACATAATCGACCGCAAATCACATCATCGTCGGTTTGATATCTATTGTAATTTGTACGTTACGTTGGAGTTCCTGAAATAATTCATCAGTTCTGGAGGCGGATGCGCATCGCCTATGCTATCAAAATAATCTACATTTTTATCGATTTTTCGGAAACAAACCCAATGCGTACCCGCGGCCCTTTGAGGCGTCTAAATTCACTATCGAGCATTCATTTTTCCAAATCTTTTTCGGTAAAGCGTCCAACATAAAAAACACCGCGGATCGTTTCGCGATCGTACAAAGCGCGATTTGGTATTGAATTGATTATTTTTTTTCTTAGCCGTACCGCCGCATTTCTTCAATCTCAATCGATCGCCAAATTTGGATTTAAGTTTCATCGCGTTAGTTACTGCGTAGGCGGCCGCTCTTTCAGTCAAACTGCTATCCGGCGCGAGCACACTTTTCCACGCCCGTTCGGCAAGCGCTTTATCGGCTTGAGATCTTGTTTTATTATCTGAATATTTCGAATAAGCTATATCGCGCAGTTTACACGCCTCATCTAATTTATTTATGCCTCTATCACCACGCTTCAACCTCTTATCCAAGTTCGTGCCAGGACTGCAATAATTGTAACCTGGAATATGAGCTTCAAACGGTAATAAATCTACAGCCTTATTGATTACTGACCCGATTATACCGCGTCCGCCTTTTTTCTTGGAAATATTTTTCTTCATCACCTTCATATCTCTATATATAAAAAAATTATTTTTTCATTAAAATACATTATTCATCATGTCGAACCAAATTTATTTTTACGCCATCATTATTGTTTTTGTTAATAGCTTCCGAAATTAAATTATTAA
Source organism: Lycorma delicatula (assembly GCF_047948215.1). Classification (NCBI taxonomy): domain Eukaryota; kingdom Metazoa; phylum Arthropoda; class Insecta; order Hemiptera; family Fulgoridae; genus Lycorma; species Lycorma delicatula. The sequence continues at coordinate 159,541,394 of NC_134459.1, read as the reverse complement.
TTTAAACATTTTGATTTATAATAATTATTAACCTCTGATTGTAAAAAAAATTACGATAAATAATAATTCAATAATAGTAATAAAAAAATATATATCAGCAGTTATGAATGAAATAAAAATTTATGTACTTTTCATTTTTAAAAAAAATGTGTATATGTAATTTAGTAAGCGTACGAGGAAGTCATGTGGTGCCCAGATCAGATTTTTTGTAAGATATTTGGTATTTCGCATAACTCGAAAACGATTAACCGTTGGATGTTGAAATTTTGGTTTGGATTTAGGACTGCTGTACCATCTAGTTGTGCACCTCCCATTTTTATATCAATCGACCGGACCAAAAGTAGCCAAAAAATCCATTTTTTTGGATTTTGGGCTTTTCTTAACTGCAGTAATAAGCTTTCATTGAAATATTTTCAACTAATATATATTAGGGTGTGGCTGCCGACAAATTAAATACATTATGAAAATTTTAGAGGATAATCACCAACGGAATACAAAAAATGCAAAAAACTCTGTCGCAGTAAGTGCGTCAGAAGGGCGGATTTCCGGTTTTAGTTAAGAATTAATTGTAAAGGATGTTCCGCTGTTGTAATGATTTTTGAAAATAATATTGCTTTCAGTGTTGTGTCCTAGTAAAAGCTAGTTACTTTTATACGGATTATAATCCTAGACAGTGGATACCGGTGAACATTTGTGATTGGGATTCAATTGACTCTGAGATTCCGGGTTTGAATACCGGTCAGGCATGGCATTTTAACACACGCTACAAATCATTCATCTCATTCCCTGAAGCAATACTTAACTGTGGAGCCGGAGATTAAACAAAAAACAAAAATTCAATTGACCACAAATCTCAGGAATGGTCGGTCTGAGTATTCAATATGACATCTCATTTACATGTCATAGATAATACTGCGAGATACTAAGTATTGTTCCAATAAATATATTATACTTGTATATTTATGTTTCGGTTCTTCCTCAATTTTACATAATTGTTGAGTTTGACGGCATCAATTGCTTAATACTGCTACTTGCCATCAACCTGTTTTGATACTATTACGTATAATTTACGTGGTTTTGGAGCTATGTTCACAAAAAATAAAATTATAAAATTATCTCAAAACGATTAAAATTTCAAAACTGATTTTTTTTTTTTGTTGACACACCCCTTTCTTCATACCAGATCAAATTTTGGATTATTGTGAAATTAAAATATTATAGCGATAGTGCTTGGAAAAATTTGATTTTGGCTTCAAACATTTTTTTTTTGTCTTCAGTCATTTTACTGGTTTGATGTAGCTCTCCAAGATTCCCTATCTAGTGTTAGTCGTTTCATTTCGTTATACACCCTCTACATCCTACATTCCGAACAATTTGTTTTACATATTCCAAATGTGGCCTGCCTAGACAATTTTTTCCTTCTACCTGTCCCTCCAATATTAAAGCGACTATTCCAGGATGCCTTAATATGTGGCCTATATTCAGTCTCTTCTTTTAGCTATATTTTTCCAAATGCTTCTTTCTTCATCAATTTGCCGCAACACCTCATCATTTGTCACTTTACCCATCCATTTGATTTTTAACATTCTCCTAAGCACCGCATTTCAAAAGTTTCTAATAATATCTTCTCAGATACTCCGATCGTCCAAGTTTCACTTCCATGTAAAGCTACGCTTCAAACATATACTTTCAAAAATCTGTTCCTGATGTTTAAATTAATTTTTGATGTAAACGGTATTATATTTCTGACTGAAGGCTCGTTTCGCCTGTGATGTACTGCATTTTATATCACTCCTTCGTCCGTTTTTAGTAATTCTACTTCCCAAATAACAAAATTCTTCTACCTCCATAATCTTTTCTGTTCCTATTTTCACATACAGTGGTCTATCTTCGTTACATTTTTTTTTCTTCGTTATTTTTTCATCTTCGTTACATTTTGTTACTTTCGTTTTGTTCTTGTTTATTTTCATGCGGTAGTTCTTGCGTAGGACTTCATCCATGCCGTTCATTGTTTCTTCTAAATCCTTTTTACTCTCGGCTAGAATTACTCTATCATCAGCAAATCGTATCATCTTTATCTTTTCACCTTGTACTGTTACTCCAAATCTAAATTGCCCTGTCATTAACAGCTAGTTCCATGTAAAGATTAAAAAGTAACTAGGATAGGTAACAGGATGTTACCTATCCTAATAAAAAAGGGAGTCCCTTTTTTATTACGGCTTCTTTCTTATGTTCTTCAATTATTACTGTTGCTGTTTGGTTCCTGTAAAGGTTAGCAATCGTTCTTCTATCTTTGTATTTGAACCCTAATTTTTTTTAAAATGATGAACATTTTATTTCAGTCTAAGTTATCGAAAGCCTTTTCTAGGTCTATAAATGCCAAGTATGTTGGTTTGTTTTTCTTTAAACAAACAGTTTTTGGGTCAAATATATATTTTGAATATGAATCGTACAAAATTATTTCGCGCTACGTATTGCTCACAGAAATCTAATTCTGGCTTTCTATATAACAAGTTACCTTTCAAATTACTACGTGAAAACCTTGAAAATCTTTGAAAACGTATCCAAAAACCAATTTTGTTTCCTCTAACTCCGGTTTCTGATAACCGATTCATTTGAAATTCATTAGGGATGTATTTTCAACAGGTTTACATCTCCCCCATCAATTTTCTTCAAAATCGGTTAAAATTTGCGTCCGGTAGAGCGGGTGAAAAAATCTTTTAAATGTATATATATATATGTATATAAACGTTGCAGAATCGTTTTCAGGAGACACCAAATCGTACAGAAAAGTTTGTTTCCCTCCTTCTCCCAGCGACATGCTCTTAGAAAATCTGATTAGTAGCAATAGCGATTTCTATAAATTCTTGGTAAATCCGCTACTTTCAAGTTCTCCATATTAGGGTTTGTAATAGTAGATGCGGGATGCGTTTTTCCATTATTATACAATCGTTAGTGGTAAAGAAAAAATTAATAAATGTACTAATTAGTATAAAAACACATAACCGAAAACATTAAATTGTAATTAAAAAAAAAAAAAATTAATTCCAAGATACTTTTTTGATATGTGTAGATTAATAAATGCACGTATTAAATTAATAATATATTCAAGGATACGTATACACGCTACAATTTGTTTCCAGGCGAACAGTTTTTGTATAAAAATACGGTAGCATTTTTATAAAAATCAATTTTTACAACCATTAGTCGCCTCAATTAGTTTCCTCAAAGCCAAGTCTTTTGCGTCCCACACACACACACACACACACACACGCGCGCGTGTGTGTGTGTGTGTGTGTGTGTGTGAGAGAGAGAGAGAGAGAGAGAGCAACAGATCAAAAGACTTGGCTTTGAGGAAACTAATTGAGGCGACTAATGGTTGTAAAAATTGATTTTTATAAAAAACAATACACACACACACACACACACACACGCGCGTGTGTGTGTGTGTGTGTGTATGTGTTGTATCTGAGAGGGATAACAAAAAAAGAAAGGCAGCTGAAGTATAGTTGTTAATTTTACTTTTATAAGTACAGAAAAAAACATCTTATCCTATTGTCAAGAGTATAGAATAAAATCTGTGTTGTTTTGATGGTAATATTTAAAACAAAAAATGCCGGTTAGTTAATTTTCAAGGACAAAAATGAGTACGTGCTTTAACAAATAAAATACATACCACTATAGCTTACAATAAAAAACATATAGAAAGAGTGGAGAGGGTAAAATGAGAAACGAATAAGTGGGAGATAGACAGACGTGACTCAATAGACAGACACGCGTTTTATTTTTTTAACTGTTTTACAGTAGCAAATGTTCAGCTTTGTAAGGAAGAAATAAATCAATCTCGTTTTATATTATTTTAAAAGTTAGCGTACACGAGTATATGTATAATTAAATAAATTAAAAACTGTACCATTACAATAAAAAAAAGTTATCAGTAAATCAAATAAATATTTACGCACGGATTTAACTTATCTTTCAACAGCCGACTGCTAAAACCATACTAAGCGAATTTGAATTTTTAGAATTTCTTCAACACAAATGTTTTAATAAAATGTATTTTATGAATAATATATTCTAAGGTATTCAATTAAAATAAGAAAAAAAAAATATATGTCTAGAAAATAATTTTTAACCAAATACATTTTATATTTACCAATTTTAATTGATCAAATAATACCGTTTTCAGTCTTAGAGAACATAAAATATTCTCTTTATTAAATTTTCTTTCTTACTTTTCCTAATTGAAAATATAATTATCTGTGTAAAACGAAAGTTCAGTTCTGTAAATTACTATTCAAAAAACAAATTTGTTAATTTTCAACTAGATTAGCAATTCTGATAACGAATGTTTTTATTAAATAATATTTTAATGCAGGTAAAAAATAAATAAAATCATATTGAAATTAGATTCTAATTTTTATTTTAAAGTATATATTTAAAATTCAAATTTATATTTTAAACAGGGGGTTTCAGTCACGAGGGGGTTGTTAGTGCGAGTAAACAATTGTAACATTCATTCAGAAACACCGAAAAGTAATTAAGTTCTTTTTGAATTCTTTTAAACTCGTACCAAATCCCTCAAACGAGTCGCTCGAGTCTGAGCGAGTAAACTCCTCTAATATCACCGACCGATCAGACACACAGAAAAGTAAGAAAGTTGTTTGTAAATCTTATAACGTCGTGCCGATTAAGAGACATCTCAAAGTCTCGTCAAATCGCTTACCTTTATGCGTGTCGTTTGTATAACTGAAGAATTTTCTAGAAAGGAAAAACCACAGTCTAGGACATTATTTTAAAGTGAGGAACATTTGATTTATTTTATTGTATACAACATAGTTTTTTTTTTAATATATCGGTTTAAAGTTAAATATTTATTTTTTCATTTATTGCTTGATGAAAACTAAATTAAAATTTCAACATGGTTTTTAATAGCTCATTGCTAGAATTTATACGATCCACTTTTTTAAATGAAATCTCGTTTTTAAATTTAAAATCTATTCTATTTAAATAATAAACTTCCAATTTACAAAATTTGTTCTATTAAAAAAAAAAAGGGTGATTTGATTTTTTTTTTTTGATGTGATACATCAATATGGATAAATTTTTGTATAAAAATAATTGATCAATTTTATGTATGAACTAAAATGAATTTTATAAAGAAAAGGAATATAAAATGTCTTTCATGTTTTCTATAATTTTATAGGAATTGCCTAATTTTTATATTAGATCTAAGATACATTAGTTGTATAAATAGTAAATATAATTTATGTATATTGAACAGATCTGTTTTTTCTTTTGGCTACCATTAAAGGCCTACTGAAAATAAGTACAAATATCTTTATATAATGAATATCTTACAGGAACTATCTTAATTTTACTGTTTTATGGATTGAATACTTTTATTATTCCTGAAATAGGAAATATTTTTTTAAAAACTGTATTAAAAGAGAAAAATGTATTTTAATTAGTTTTGAATTAGGAAAACAACAGTAATGTGCAGTTCTATATCGTATTTAAAGTACACTCATTCTTTTTTAGTTAGTATACTTTATTTACATTTTATTTTACACAGTAAAAAAAGGTAAATAAGTTTAGAAATGCTAGTAACTGATCATGACATCAGATCCAGTGGAATGTTGCCTAATGTAGCCCTTGAGAACGTGGGTGTCTTGATTCATTTGGTTAATGAATTATTTGGAATTATTGCTACATAAAATTAATCACAGTTGAAGTTTTAATATCACATAATTTGTTATTTTATCTTTCTTTTCAGATTATAATAATTGTGTTTCCCCGCTAGAAAAATCAGAATCTTTTTTTAAACAAAATTGTTAAACCAAATCTTACTGATGAACCACACATTGTCAGATCTACATCATTCAATTTCTTTCTCCTGTGATTCTCTAGAAAATTCTAGAAATAAAAGCCGATTATCAGTTGTACTAATATTTTTCATTATTGTAGATATATTCATTTATTTCCCAAGATTTTATAACTCTTAAGAAATTATCTTGGTTGTCATGGGTTATATGACCACCGCTATAAATATATGTCCATGTTCGGTTATGAAATAACCAAATAAATATACATATATATTTATTATAAGATCCACCAAACTTAGCCTACACTTGTTTTGCTCGCTAACCTTGACTAGCAAGTGAAGTGAGTGTAGGTTAAGTTAGGTTAGATTATATTTCTACTTAACCCAGGAGACCTATTATCTTTTATTTTAATTAATTTTAATTAAAGTTAATTTCAAATTTATTTTTGTTCCTTATGTATTCATTTCTGGGTCTCTCAATTGTAATCTGATATGAAATCTTTTGTAAAGGTGTTTTATTGCGTAATTAATATATATATATATATGTGTAAATGATCCTGTGTTAAATATTTTGCCTAAATTTATTTTATTTTTTCATTTCACTAATAAATATCACCAGAATATAATACACAATTATATTGAAATCTAAATCAAACTTGTTCTAATCCATTTTTGATATTTTGGTTTGATCCATTGCCATCTTTAGTGAATTATCCACCTGCACACAAATTTTGGAATACTGTATCAAAAAAGTTTAATTATATTTTTTAATTATTTTCAAGCAAGTGCACATTTTATATTTATTTGTGATTTTATAGGTGATTAGGTTGAAAGAAGAGATAAGCACATATTTTTTTTAATTACTAATTTTTCATTTTTCTAGTGTTTTTTTTCCTAAATGAATTTTAGTTTACGTTATAATATATTTTTTAGGTAATTATTAACTTTGATAACTTAGATGCATATCATATAGCTAGCTAATTATTTTAAATAAAATTGTCATTGAAATCATTTATAATTTTTCACTCTACTTTTCTTTTCCATTATTTTATTGAATTTATTTCATTATGTAGCCAATTGTGAAAATCTCTTTAAAATTCATAGAGGAAGAGACATACAACTCCAGTTTATACTCATTGCTTTAAGCAAGTAGTCAAAATGAACATGTATTGTAAGAGTTCCATTTATTTTCATATCATTAAATTTTTTATTGTCAACAACATGAATACATTCTACATACTTTAAAATAAGTTCTGTTTCTAATGACATTATAAAATAGTGTGATAAAATATGAAAATTCTTCAAAATTATTCAGAATTAAAAAAGCTGGCTTTGAAAATATTGAAACGTTTTCATTCAAAGGATGTTTCATAATACTACAAGTGTAGTATTATGAATACTACACTTGGGAAACACTTAAATTTTGTTCTTTATATGAATTCTCAGTTTTTTTAATGCATTGTAGATAATAGGATTTAAAAAAAATATTGATAAGTACTATTTTCCTAATCTTTTAATTAAATATTTAACTCTAACCTCTTTGGAAAGACATAAATGTTTTTACTTGATATTTCATATACATATTATATTTACGTGCTTTTGTTTGCTCATATGTAGTCATTTTAATATTATACATACAATAATTTTGTATACATACAATTGCATATACTTTTTATGTAGCTTAGAAATATATTGACTGCTTTATCATAAAAAAATTGTTTTACTAATATTAAATTAGTTAACCTATAATAGTTCGTTCATTCATCAAATTGATGGGCATTTTATGTATATTCTGCTAGCTGAACATTTGGTTTCACACTTGGTTCACTACAACTGTACAATTTACTCAGGAATGGCTACCCAATTTAATAAAATGATTATCAAACAATCCATCTCAGTTATGTTTTTGACATTAGACTGTTATTATATTTTAACATGCATTTCATATATTTTTATTTACAAAAATATAAATCGCAATAATATTAGAAAGTAACATGGGAACAAAAAATAAATCGATCACTGGATGACTTTTATGAATTTAGGAGTATGATTAATGTGATAATATTGGGAGGTTGGAATTGAGAATTTGGACTTAGTCAGGGTAGTAGGATGGAGGCTTTCAGAAATCTGTACAAATTGAATTAATGATTATGAATGCCCATTTTTCTAAAAAATGATTCACTAGGATTTTTTTTTATTTACCGGTTTATTATTTTTTTATAATTTTTTCATTGTAAGAGTATTCTGAATTTTAAAAAATTTTTATATCGAAAGAAAAATATGTGCAGTAACCTGGATCAACAAAAGTATTTTTGAGGTTTTATTGGAAGGTCTGTCGACCTTCACTTTCCAATAAAACCATTTCCAATAGAACTTTTTAGGAGTTTGATAAAAATTCAGTTAGAACAAGAGTTAGATGAAACACTGGAAGAAAATGAAATATTGTTCTTCTTTAAAATAGTCATTCGCTAGTATAGTGTGATGATAATGCATAAAATGTAACCGTGTTTATTAATGTGTGAACATTTTTCTTTGAAAGAATCATACTCGCTATAGTTTTTTAAAACTTGAATATTTATTTATTTATCTAATGATCAGTGCAGAGCTGCCTAGAATGAAATTTATAAATCCTTAAGTTGAAAAAATATACAGAAAAAGAACAGCCGTGACTGAGATCATTCATATTATTTCACACATATACAAATGCACGCATGTACGCAAGCATGCGTGTTAAAAGCCCCTTTAAAGCTATTATGAAACCATTTTTAAGTGAGTGTTATTAACAATAGTGGCACTGGTAACAAATTAAGAAACAGCTGCATATAATTAGTTCTTAAACATGTTCTGGAAGCCAATTTTCTTTTAATTTTGAAAATTCGTAACAAATTTTTAACGTATTTTACAAGAGTTGATTACATTTGAATATATTAACAAATTTGTGAGGAGTGTTTTTCTTTCTGTCATATGAAAATTTAGTAATTATTTAGTTGATCAGATCCTCTGTAAAATAAATTGTTCTTCATTCTAATATTTATAACTGACCATCTACTTAGAAAAGTATGTTTCTTGTTGAGACGCATTTAGTTTGATGACAAAATTGGAAAGCTTCAAAGAGTAGAGAATGAAGGAAACATTCAAGTTCTGTAAAAATAAGCAGAACTTGAATGCCTCTTTGTAAATATTCATTAACAAAACAATTTTATATTTCTCTTGCTACCAAAATATGGATGGAATCAAGATATTACTTGCTTAATTACAGTCGTTAAGTTTAAGTTAGTTAACAGCAAAATAGGTGCTACCATACATTGCTGTAAAATTAACATTTCTGATGTAAAATTATTTTAAGTGAAAGATAACAACTTGATAAATAACTGTTAGTACTGATATTATACAAACATTTCAAAATATTGCTTTTTTAATGAATAAATATTTTAATTGGTGTTTGAACTCTATACAACGCTTTGATTAAGTGGATCTAGAAGTTTAAAGCTTGAAGATTAATTTTAATATTAATTCAAGTCCTTTGTTTTATTTTATTTTCTATTATTAAGTATTTCTATTTAAACATAAATGTTTTTCAGTTAGTGTGTTTTGTTTTAAGCGCTTTAATGTTTTATAGCTTCTTCATTTATAAAGGTTTAATTTTTTTTCTAGTTTTCATTTTTGTAGCTAATCATATAAATTAAACCTTTAAGTTTTGTTATTTCTGAGTGCATTTTAAAATTGACTACTAGAATTTTGAAGGTTTTTGATCAGAAGGGGGATGTTCTGATTTCAATCTTCCAATTAAAGAGGAGGTTTTGGTCTAACTATTACAAGCTGCGGGAATTTTCTACTTATGGGATTGTACCCGTTGTGGGAAATTACATTGATTGTAAAATTGATGCGGGTTGGCTGTGACATCTCTCCATTCAAAAATGGGAGAGGAAACACTTGGTGTGATGGCTTCAGTGTCATCAAGTCAAGGAAACGAAAGGTAGCAAAGGATTACAAGCTAATACATGACTTGATAAACTTTATGCAGAATTGTTTGGGTTTGAACTATCGCATGGGGGGATCCTCTGTGTTTTGTACTTCATGAGGTTGAGAATGTAGCTAAGGATTTATCTGAGGAGCATGTTGCCTGTATCTTTAACCCATTGTTGCAAAATGTCTACCTTCATTTCTTCAATGTTTTCAGTTTTTTCATCTTCTTTATCCTGGGAAATATTTCCACGATCTCAAAGTTTATTTACAGCACATGTCATGTTTTCTGCATTATTTACTCAAATACTTAGTACTTGCTGTTCATTGATTTCAAATTTGTTTAAAGTTTCTTTAATCTGATTTTTCACATATAATGAGTTATGCCTTCCTTCAGTATCAATAATATCCATTGTTTTTATTTCAGTTTCTTGCTTTTTTTATTCCAAAATTCTACATTGATGGAAAGAAAATTTTTATTCCCATGGGTTGTAGCATCTAGCTTTAAACAGCGTGATTGTCCTTTTAAAGTTTGTCTTAAATTAATGTGAGTAGACTCTGCTGTGCTTTTTACTAAGTTACGAACAGCATCATGACCTGTTGGTACACTAAGCTTCTGTGCCATTTCACCAGTCATTTTTTGGAATCCTTTGTTATTTAATGTGAACGTAGTGAGTGGTGTCATACTCATACAAACCATCTCAACAAGTCCCTTGCGGAAAGTATTACTATCCATAGCGATTGTAATCTTCAACAATGCTAAATACGTATCAGTTTTTGGTCGATCAGTTCTGCATTTCTTATGACATGAAAATGCAATGGTAAAATTTTTGTGATTACATTTTTTGTTGCAGTGGATCCTTCTTTTTAAGTAACCATTCCTAAATTTCAGGATGATTGCGCTTCACATGCTGCCAAAGATTGAACATTTTCAACACACTAGTTCCACTTGCCTTGAAGTTGCATTGTATAGATTTGCCATTTATAATGCGTTCCATCTTGTTTATAACTGACGTCTTCTTCCTGTTATCATATTCAAATACGAAAATGTCTTTAAGCTCTTTTGTAAATCGACTGTCTATCAGCAGTGATAGTTTTAAATTTTGGTTTGACACCATGTCTTAAATAATCAAACATTTAAGTGTTTTTATTTTAGAAATAATGCATATAAACAATTGTGAATACAAAATAACCAAATAATAATAATCTTACCTCGGCAAACAAATTAAAAATTACAATTACAATTACAACAAACTGATTGCTAACAGAAATGAACGATTCTCACACTCACGACCAGGCGCAAAAATAGTTAGGTTATGTATTGCTTGACAAGTTTGTCACATTTTTAATAATACCAGTGTTGTAAACTTAACAGAGAAAAATGAGTCGGTGAGAATGAAAGTGGCGTAAGTCACTTTTTGGCCAATTGAAGAAATTTAGTTTAACATTTAATGGTTTGTTAAAATTGTTATTGAAAAATCAAATGTAAGAAATGAATATTAGTGCTGTTCCTAGTGGTGAATTTCTGTACTAATGACTAAAGCCATTTTCATTCTAAATAAAACAGAACTATGTCAGAGGATTTCACACATCAACTTAACTCAATTTTTAAATTTTATGACTTCTGTCACTTCCATTCTCACCAGCTCAAATATTACAAAAATATATACATCGGAGCAGCAAAATACTACAAATTTCCATGTTGTTGCTCCGAGTAAAGATTTGTTGCTCCACTTGCTCCATGCACCTGCTGCAAAGCCCTGTGTGTAAGGACTGTACTTACATTGTGTGATTTGACATTACTATGTAGGGGGGATAAAAAAATATGGTATTATAGTCAAATACCTTATCAACGTAAGGTAAAGATTACTGTACTGAAATCAACAATACTGATTGCAGTAATGCAAAATTTATTCCATTACTGCAATCAGTATTTATCTGAAATACTATCGCAAAACATTTTGACGAGTACATTTATGTCTTTCATTGTGCAATAAATGGGAGTTTTATTATAATTGGATATTTAATGTTAGGTCGTCTAAATACTGATTGCATTTACTTCAGTGGTATAAGATTAGAGATAAAAATCATGGGAATTAAAATATAGAAAACAGGGCTTGTTAGCAGTAAATATTAAATAATACATTAATCACCTTTTTGCTGACTAGAATTAAAACATTAAATAGTTCTGAAATACTGTAAGTATGTTTTCTTACATCAGAATTAGAAATAAACACTTTATCGATGAAGAAGGAAGCATTTGGAAAAATATAGTTAAAAGAAGAAACAGACTTATAGGCCACATATTAAGCCAAACTGGAATAGTCGCTTTAATATTAGAGGGTCAGATAGAAGGAAAAAATTGTGCAGGCAGGCAACGTTTGGAATATGTAAAACAAACTGTTAGGGATGTAGGATGTAGGAGGTATACAGAAATGAAACAACTAGCACTAGATAGGGAATCTTGGAGAACTGCATCAAACCAGTCAAATGACTGAAGACAAAAAAAAAATTGTAATTTATAATAAATATAAAAATGAATTAGTGTTACATATAAAACAAACTGGTAATGTTTTCATCTACTGTAAATTTTTAACTTTACTTCATTGGCTTAAATAAAATATATATATAATTTAATTTTTTAGTTGAATTTTCACAGAGAAAAAATACATAATATTCAAGATAAGAATATTCAAAATGTATACATTAATTTTAAAAGCATAAATAAATCATGTTATCTATTTATGAACTTAAATTTATTTTATGGATTGATCATTTTCCAAAAGAATTAGTTGTTAAATTATAATCATCTAATGCTTAAATTGATTTGGAGGTTTGATAACTGCCATTATGTACACAAATGTCATACTTTATGGTACCACCTTTATATTGTATTTAAACTGTTTAACTATGTTACTATAATGATAAAATTGCATTTTTAACACATATTATACAAAAAGAGTGCACACGCATATATCACAAAAGAAAAATTCAGCTTCTTCAATAATTTTTGGTCTATCTATGAAAGCTGTAGTTACTGAATTAGTTAATGTTACTTTGAGATGTTGAAGAGATGTTGCATTTCTGAGCGGTATAGTTTTTAATTTTTTCAAAGAAAGCATTACACTTGAAAACAATGAAATATTATACAATTACTTAAAAATGTAATATGACCTACAGGATTAATTTGTCCGTTAGTTGTAATATTAGTTTATCTGTTATACTACTCATGTTCTCAGAAATTATACTTTTGTTATGGATTTAAAAAATCCACAAACTTATTTAGTTTCAACGGCAGTTCTATATTAAACATTAAAAGTTCTATGACATAAGAAAAATTGGTTGTCCAGAGGTAACGTATTCAGTAATCTATATGTAGTCTTGTGAGAGTGAGGAATTAATTATGTTTTCAGTTGGCCATGGGTCGTAATCTCCATGTGCTAGTAAGAGAGAATTTGGGTTTAAATCTGAACCTATTGGGATTTGAATTGTCAGCTGTCTATCCTAGAGCGCTCTAGGTTCTTGCATTTCATTTAATGCAATACATTACAAGCTCATTAATGATACCTGAAATGAAAACTGTACAGTGCTGATTGATGGCATTACTGATTTTATGGGGAATCAAACAATTATGGTCATAGATATCTTGTAAATGTGATGCATTTCACTACCTCAGAAAAAGAAAGGTAACTTTGATTTATGTTATACATTGGTATAACTTATGAGGTTTCATCTGTTAATCTGGTTATAAAAGTTAAAAAAAAGAAAGATAATGCAAGTAGTAGATGAATGTAAAAATATAAATTTCCTTTTATGCGGCTGTATTACTTTTTCTACACTCACCATGGGATCTACATGAATTAGAGGGGAATGTAAATATTATCTAAACAAATAACATTCTTGTTATAAAATTGGACTCCACAAATAGTTACAGTTATGAATAGTTCTTCAGATAATTTCTAAAGACCATTTTTGGTGTTTTTTTTATTTTCGTATTTTTAAGGGATTTGTTCGTGTACTATTGGTAGCTCAACCAATAGCCACGGTTACTGTAGTGCGACCCAGCTGGCTGCACCTGCCTCCAGTTACTTGGCCAAAAAACACTTAAGAAAAATAAGAAACAAAATATGATAACCTCCTAGTGGTGTTTGTAGAGTAATACTAAGAACCAGACTAAATATGGATGGATATAACTACTATTTTTAAGATGAAGGCTGACTATTTTGAAACCCACACTCTTCAAATCGCTCAGAGTTTTGGGTCCTGTACTGACTAAACTGTGCTTTGAAGAAATTTACCTACCATATAATGATATTTTTTTGTAAACTGAACGAGGTTTAAGTTTTATTTATCAGTATTATTCTCGCAAGCATGAGGATATCGAAGCACATTGGGGGTCCTGGCTAGACGATTGGGTAAGAAAAGTGAGCCCTGACCAGCTAGTTTTTTTTTTTACAAAATCTTATTCCAACTTATACCCGAGTAAATAATTGCAGTTAATTTATTCAGTCCAGTAAAAATGATGGTGTCTTTTCTTAATTTGAAGTTTTAGTCCAGTACCTTTGATTTCCTACAGTAACTAATGTAAGAATTCAATTTTTATTTTAAGTACATTTTCATGAAATTCAGTAAATTTCAATATACTGTTATAAAATATTTCTCCAGACTAAAGGAAATATTTATTAAATATAAGGGTTCATTATGAATTTGTGTAATTTTTAATTACTGATATGGTGATACGATCCCAAATCTATTGCTTCTTAATGTTTAGAGACTATAACTGACTCTACTTCATTTTATAATGGTTATTTTTTTATTTGACTTTTTTCTGGGTGAAAAATGCTTCGGCATTATCGTCACCTGAATTTTATACTGATGAGTCGATTCTGTTCTCATATGCAATATTTTGATCAAGTTTTATGTAAATCAGATCAAACTATGAAAAAACATCCCCTATTACCATCTTTCTCTATTTCATCACATTCTGTTTTCAAATAAAGTTTTGTTTTTATTAAGTATTTTTAGTAACTGTAATTATTGTGATAGTTTCAGGAAAGACTTCTTACATTTCTGGCCTCAGAAAATATCCATTATAATTTTTTTTTTGTGTAAATTTACCTTAATGTTTGGTAGCTGAATGATACATATTCAATATCCAGTGTTTATTTTCAGAAGTTTTATGACAAATCTGTGTCGATTACCACCGACAGTACGATTAAGAAATTTATTCCCTCTTGGTTATATCAGTCAAGAAATGTCAAGGCTAATCCACCCGTTGTTTTCCTCATTCATTGATCAGGGAAAGTCATCATACAAAATTATTGTACCGATAATGTTCAATAAAAATTATGTATATGTGAAATTTTGAAATCTAATGAATGAGATGACCTTCATATTTCATCAGTAATGATTTGTCTAACCTTACAAAATTTCAGTGTTGATTTCTTGCTTCAGTTCTTTAATACAAGAAAAGATCATTCAAAACAATCTCTTTTCAGTCTGATAAATTTCAGTGTAGCTTTATTGAATATGTTTTATTAATTCTCACATTTTATTTATAAATATTCTTATCACCATATACTTTACCTATATAAATTTTTATAGTGTGAATTTTTCTTACGTTAAAATTTAATTACAATTCATGTTTGGCCAAATTTTTTTATATTTTCAATAAATATTAAAATTATATTGTATTGTATTAAAATATTATATTGTTGAGCTAAAAACGGGAAGTAATTGAATTATCTCATTGGTGGAAGCATAACCAACAAGTGTAAATGTTATTTTCTTTCTAAACAGCTTTCATTTTATACAAAATTTCTAATTTCTCTCAACTTAATTGCTTTTAATTATTCAAAATTTAATTTTATGATTCTCACATTGCCTTTTATTCAGAGTGAAGACAAGTAATTTGTTTTTCTTACACAAGTTTTTTTCTTAACTTTTTTAGAAACGTAGTTTTATACCATTTTTTTTTTGTCTTCAGTCATTTGACTGGTTTTATGCGGCTCTCCAAGATTCCCTATCTAGTGCTAGTCGTTTCATTTCAGTATACCCCCTACATCCTACATCCCTAACAATTTGTTTTACATATTCCAAACGTGGCCTGCTTACACAATTTTTTCCTTCTACCTGTCCTTCCAGTATTAAAGCGATTATTCCAGGATGCCTTAGTATGTGGCCTATGAGTCTGTCTCTTCTTTTAACTATATTTTTCCAAATGCTTCTTTCTTCATCTATTTGCCGCAATACCTCTTCATTTGTCACTTTATCCACCCATCTGATTTTTAACATTCTCCTATAGCACCGCATTTCAAAAGCTTCTAATCCTTTCTTCTTAGATACTCCGATTGTCCAAGCTTCACTTCCATATAAAGCGACACTCCAAACATACACTTTCAAAAATTTTTTCCTGACATTTAAATTAATTTTTGATGTTAACAAATTATATTTCTGACTGAAGGCTCGTTTCGCTTGTGCTATTTCGCCTTTTATATCGCTCCTGCTTTGTCCATCTTTATTAATTCTCCTTCCCAAATAACAAAATTCTTCTACCTCCATAATCTTTTCTCCTCCTATTTTCACATTCATTGGTACATCTTTGTTATTTCTAATACATTTCATTACGTTTGTTTTGTATTTGTTTATTTTCACGCAATAGTTGTTGCGTAGGACTTCATCTATGCCGTACATTGTTTCTTCTAGATCCTTTTTACTCTCGGCTAGAATTACTATATCATCAGCAAATCGTAGCATCTTTATCTTTTCACCTTGTACTGTTACTCTGAATCTAAATTGTTCTTTAACATCACGAACTGCTAGTTCCATGTAAAGATTAAAAAGTAACGGGGACAGGGAACATCCTTGTCGGACTCCCTTTCTTATTACGGCTTCTTTCTTATGTTCTTCAATTGTTACTGTTGCTGTTTGGTTCCTGTACATGCTAGCAATTGTTCTTCTATCCCTGTATTTGAACCATAATTTTTTTAAAATGCTGAACATTTTATTCCAGTCTACGTTATCGCATTCTTTTTCTAGATCTATAAACGCCAAGTATGTTGGTTTGTTTTTCTTTAATCTTTCTTCTACTATTAATCTGAGGCCTAAAATTGCTTCCCTTGTCCCTATACTTTTCCTTAAATCAAATTGGTCTTCTCCTAACCCTTCTTCCACTCTCCTCTCAATTCTTCTGTATAGAATTCTAGTTAAGATTTTTGATGCATGACTAGGTAAACTAATTAGTTAAACTGTATTCTGTATTCTTCACATTTATCTGCCCCTGCTTTCTTTGGTATCATGACTATAACGCTTTTTTTGATGTCTGACGGAACTTTTTCATAAATATTACACACCAGCTTGTATAATCTATCAATCGCTTCCTCACCTGCACTGCGCAGTAATTCTACAGGTATTCCGTCTATTCCAGGAGCCTTTCTGCCATTTAAATCTTTTAATGCTCTCTTAAATTCAGATCTCAGTATTGTTTCTCCCATTTCATCCTCCTCAACTTCCTCTTCTTCCTTTATAACACCAATTTTAGTACAATTTGTCTAAATACTGTATTTTATAGTCAACAAGTGTGAAAATCATTAAATAAAATATTTATTATTAAATGTGCAATCATTATGGCTATACTTAAAATAATTTATTCTGATACGTACTGTTATATTAGGCGATAAGCCGGTCAAAGTTATTTGTGAAATGTTATTTGAGGGAAGTGATAAAGTCGTGATATACTTGAAACCTTCATCTAATTCTAGTGGCAGTGATGATAAATAATTTTTTGCTAAATATAGCTCAGTATGATTAACATTTTTATATGATTTAGTGTACAATTGTAATATTCCAAGAAGAAAGTTTCGAGGTGAAAGTTTTTATCCTTAGTTCAGTGCAATCGATAATCAATCCTTCCTCTTGCGGGCGGTAGAAACATTTCCATTCTTTTGGACATTTAGTACTAGATTCGTTTATTATTTTGACTTAATTCACATGTTAGAAGTTTTGATGGCACCATATTCCAGTACAAACCTTCTAATTGCTTTGGTCCAGAACAAATTATTTAATTATAAATTAATTATAATTAATTATAACTGTATTCTGTATTCTTCACATTTATCTGCCCCTGCTTTCTTTGGTATCATGACTATAACGCTTTTTTTGATGTCTGACGGAACTTTTTCATAAATATTACAATTATTTGATTATTTGAAATGATATCAATCAAATAATAAGCTTCTGGTGTTAGAGTTCCCTCAAAAAACTTTTTAAGGTGATAATTTCTACTGTCACATAATAATGGATTTCCAATCAGATTAATTCTAGCACTATGATTTTCTAATGTTTTGTAATGGTGTGAAGTTGATGAATTCGATTCATATTGTGCAAGTGCCAGTAATTCCATCGGCTGAAGATCAATCACTGAAATATTGTTGTATGATAAATCAACTGTTACATAATTCATTGAGCGAAAATGAAGATCATTAGCCTAAAAAAAATTATAATTTAACGTAAATATGTTAATTTATAACAAAATAGTTTATTAATATTAAAATATGACATAGAAAGACGTTCAGTCAGAGAAATATATTTATAATAGTAGTGACAACCACAACCTTATGAACCACCAGATGGTAATTAACACAAGACTGTTAAATTGGAGCCATGAGAAAGCAAATAATGCCTTCTACAACACAGGAAGTATTTCAGTTCTCAAATCATCTTCATTAAATAGTACTGATGTTATAACAAGTTGCTAATGTTTTATTCTTAACTATACATTTTATAATATTTGGCTAAGAACACATTATCCTGGTACGATAAGCGCTAATTACATTTTAAAGTGAGTTGTTGTTTTATTGAATAGTATTAAAATTGATAAATCGCTATTTAAATAAAAGATATTTACCAAAGCTATATTGCTTTCCCCACATCAACAACCAACTCTATGATCTTTTAAGGAAAAATAATACTTTTTATATTGCGCCTACTTGTGTGCTCAATGTTTATTATTTTATCTAATTATCTATAAAGGATTATTTCTGTCGCTTAATTAGTAATGTCAATATTGCATTCAGTGTATATCTATTTTATTGCCAACCCTAATAAAAAATTCACTAGGTGATTCATAACTATCTCTGCTCATCTGTCATACCCTTATTCTTTAGCATTTTGATTTTATATTTTCTGTATACGCAGTTTATTGTTTAATCTGTTCTAAAAATTTTAAGTATTAAGTTTGTTTTATCTTTTGTAATACTTATTTAAACATTGACATCTGGATAATTTATCTTTTAATTTAATTCACTTTCTTAGTTAAAAAAAGAAGTAGGGTTATGTTTTTAACTGACCAAGGCTTAGCTTTACAGAAATTTAATAGTTTTAGCAGTATTTTTGGCATATTCAATTCCTTTATTCAGTTTATTGGTAATGAAAACATCATTAATGTTATTTTTTTTATGGATATAGGCCTTTATTTATTTATAGAACTAGAATCTTTTTCGTTAATTAAATCATTAAAACAACTAAAATCTATCTTTACATTGTAACTTATTTTTCTGTTTACTGTTTAGAACTATCGTATGATCTAAATGCTCAGGTTGTAATTTAAAACAAGGTTATCTTATCTCTTTTAAACAAATAGTCTGCAAATGATCTTAAACTTATGTTGGCCTCAAAGTAATATTAACTTGTGATTTTTATCCCTGACTATTCTGTAGGATTTTATACTTATTTATTTTATTATTGTTATTTGGTAAATTTATATTCCTGTCACCGGATAAGATAAATTTTTTTTTTAAGGCTGAGTAATAATGATTACAATTAAAAAACAAGAATTATTTTGACAATCGATTCAATCTGTAAAGCGGTTGAGACAGAAAAAATATGAAAAATAAACTGCAGTTTTTTAATTTTATTACCTAACTCAGAAGATTTAAATTTTCTTCAATCTAAACTAAGGTTCTCCTCATAAAACTGTTATATTCAGTTTCTGTACTTAATGAATATAATTTTTTATCTGGATGGTGAGCTTCATCCAAATATTCATATTTCCAATAAAACAATTTTTTGATGTTCTTTTGTTAGAATAAAAAATGAAAAATCAAACGTTTTTCTTAGATTTTTTGAATCAAACAAATTGAATTTGGAATTTTCCTTAAGTTTTATTGATTTTGATTCACCTTGTTTCTGAGTTGTCTACTACCTTCAGTTTCAGTGTTACTATTCACTAACTAAATCATCAGTTTTATTTAAAAATTGGTCTCTTTTGTCATATGCTCTTTATGCATTTTTGTTTCATACCCTTTTTAATTAATGAAAGATTTTGACTGAGAAGCCCAAAACTCATTCCCTCTTAAACTCATATTTAAAAATCCAAAATAGCATTTAAATGGTCCAAAATCATTAAATATGATGTCAAAAAACAAAACAAGTGTTACCTTAAAAAAGGTAAAAACTAATTCAGTTTTTAAAAGAATAGTATAATATTGTGAATAAACTTACTTCTCAGATGGCTCAGCAGCTCAATATAAAAATCGTAAAAATTTTGTGAATTTAATGTATGATGAGGATGACTTTGGTCCAGGGGCAGAATGACATTCGTTTGCCACATCACATTAAAAAGTGCATTTGTTGGTTTTGGTGATAGTCTTAAAAGAAAAGATTAACATCAAAAGCAAGTTTACAACGCCCATAGCAAGATCAAGTAACAACAGTCACTCAGCTTTATTATTAGGCTTGGTCAAATATTAAAAATATGAATTTCATATTTGTTTCAAATGAAAAGTATTTAGCAAAACGATTGCAATCTAAGGTACTCAGAAGTTGCGTGCTTTTTTACCAGTCAGGAAAGGATATTTTAAAACAAAAATTATTTCCAGAAATGAAGAATATGAACAACTTAAAGTTTTGCACGAAAGAGAAGTTGGTTTTCCTCAAATTTATGATATAAAAGGTTTTGTCTTGTGCATTATAATGGTGCTTTGTGGTTAGTTTGTGTATTATCTAGAAAAGAATCAACAGAAGAAGCGGAAGTAAGTTTTCCTCACTTTCAAGGTCCATCTCCTTTTTATGTTTTTCCAGCACACAGTGATATTCTAATATTACCTCGACAGGAAATACTAACAGAAGTTAATCCGTAAACTGTTTCTGGACATAGATACACATTATCTGAAAAGGAAATTACTTGGGCAAATGAAAAACTTCATTTGGTATTTCAAATAACCAAATAAACACTTTTAAAATTTAACTCGATACTAGAATGTTCTTGGTATAATTTTTAAGTAGCAATAATTAAAAGCCAATGAAAATATCAGATTACATTTATTAAATCATTATAAAAAATTTAATTATTTAGAAGCATTAGTTTGAAAAATTAATTAGTACGTTACCATTCTCTCTTTTTCTGATTAGGTTCTGGAATCGCTGCAAGATATTTCTTCAGATGATGATATATATGAATATAAATGGAGTTTAGTCTTGTACAGTCTCAGGTTGACCATTCCTGAGATAGGCAGTTAATTGTAACCAAATACCAATATCCTTAATCTAGTAAAATTCAAATCTGTATAAAAGTACATATCTGTACTCCCTTTACTAGAATTTGAACCTTAGAACTTTCTTTTAAACAGATTTGAATACTAGGTCATTAATAACTGTTTTCCTTTTGCGGTTGAGTTTCAAATATAACCAGACATCTTAGGAATGGTTGACCTGAGATTGTACATGACTAAATTTCATTTACGTTCATACATATAATCCTCTGAAGTAATACGTTACATTCCAAAGACTAATTAGAAAAAGACAGTACATTAGCGTTATTCAATACATAAGTGCTGTTGATTTATTTTATGAAACTATTGTTAAAATTAATATAAACTAAATATTATTTATTTAAAATAACTGCTACTGGAGTGAAACTGTTAATTTAAGAATTTATAAAACTTTAATTTGAAATTCTTACTGATTTGCCTTACTTTCTGTATACTGTGTAAGATTTTAAGATTGTCAAAATGTACAAATCACGAATGCCGTAACTGTAATTATTTAAAGATCTGCTTTATTATATTTTAATTATTAGTCATACAGATATTATTCATATTATTGTATCTCTTCTATTAGAAGAGATAAGTCTTGAGAATTATATTTTATACATAATTATGTTTTATACTTGTGTTTTTATGATCACTTAAAAATGTTTGAGATTTATTGTTTTATTGTTTATGTTTGAGATTGAAGATTATAAAGTAAAGTAAAATGTTAATGGCCAAATGATGAAGAGCTTGACAAACCACACAGTCAAACTCCTGGCCAGCATAGTTGTACAGTCCAAATATTCACCATGTTTTTTTGTTTTTTTTTTATGTAATATTCTTTTAAACAATTGATTGTTAAACTTTTTCACCCACCACCCACATTGAGAATCAAAACGTTTCTAGCTTAAAACTTACCATCTGTTAAAAATAATAATTGCAGTTCTCTTAAAAACAGCAACTGCAATTGTTTTTAAACGTGGCATATCCTATTTCTGAGTTGAATGTTACACTTTAAATGAGAGCAATTAAAATGCATATTTAATTCTATAGTTATATAACTATATATATATAGTTATATAACTATATATATATATAGTTATATAACTATATATATATATAGTTATATAACTATAGTTATATAGTCATTCATTCTAATTTTTTCAGGAGAGCAGAAAAACCTTTGAAATTGAATTAACAGAATGTAATATAACAGTTATATCATAAATTTAATCTAAGATTTCTAATTACCTGTATTTAAGATAAATTCTTTTTTTTATCTATTACTTGCTTAGAAGATTTCTTACAATTCAAAAAACATGTAGGTTATGTCAAACAATGGTGATCGGCTACATAGGGCGTTTTGAACTTGGATGTTTTAGTTATAGTTGAAAAATATGCTTTGAAAAACAGCTGTCTGCCTAGAAACTTAATTTTGCCTGCTCTTTTCTTGAACTGAAACCTAATACAAGTGTTCATGATATTATTAGGTTTATATTATAAAATGTTTTTCTGAATTATTGAAATTACTAGGAAACAAAATAATTGTAGAGATAGAATGTAAAGACGTTACTTACAACAAAACACTTTCATTTTTTTAGATAACAGTACAAAAATACATTATAAGAGATATTTAATTGGTTAATTACCATTAGGTTTACAAACTAAAAATAAACTAATGAATAACTATTGCTTCATTAGAACACTGAAAATATAAAAACATTCTTAAAAATTAAAGACAAAAAAAATATAGTAACATTACAAGAGATATTTAATTAGTTTCTTATCCTACTGACTTGTATTATAACTAATCAGACTTTTATAAACAAAAAATTAAACTTTGTATTGAATTATTATAATAAGGTTTGCTAACTAAAAATAAAACTAATGAATAACTGTTGCTTCATTAGTATATTGTGAAAATATAAAAACGCTCTTAAAAGTTTAAAGTAACAGTTCTATACATTATAGTTTTACATAAATGTACAGTATAATATTATTTTATTAAAAATATTAATTTGTTGACACCTGTCTTTAAATTTTTTTTTAATTTCTTTTTACCTTAACATGTTCTATTGCGCTCCTCTTTTTCTGCATAACTGAATGAAAGACCATCATAGAAGGGCCAAAAATCTTTATCTTAACTTCTTTAAGCTCCTGGAGATTTTGATTTTTTTTTGTGTCACTCTCTCTCTCTCTCTCTCTCTCTCTCTGACAGAGAGGTTATCTCTCTCTTAGAGAGATCAGGTTCAAACCTACTAAACGTTAGTTGCTTTTATACGGATTTAAAAACTAAACCATGCATACTGATATGCTTTGGTGGCACCTTATTTCTCAGGAATGGTAGGCCTGAGTACATAATTACACATTGTTTACGCATCATGCTGATCCAATTGGACCATGGTGACGTTACTTTGTTGTTCATTTTATTACAACTCGCACATTAAGAAAATAAAACTCATATTTGTAATAGTTTTTGTAAATTCCATAGATAGTAAATTGGTATAAAAAAATATTCAACAAGATTTTTCATTTCCTGGCATATTTCTGTCTTAATTCTTTGATTTTATTTTTTTAATTATGGTTTTTAATCCCTTTTTGTTCTTTATTTTAGTGCAAAACCATGTTATTATGCCCTTTATTTTTCACTAAACCTTTGTTATTTCACCCATTTATTTTTTAGTTCACATTTTGGTTTGAAATAATGAAATTCCACAAAAACTAATTTAAGTACTTTTATTATTATTCAGTTTAATGACGAAAATTATATAATTAACTAACTGGACGTGATGTTGACTGAAATATGTGAATATACATCTGCTGTGTATGTAGCAAATGTTATTTTAACTGACAGTGGTGTTGAAGAGGCCATTTGCTGAATTAATTCTTTGATGGGCCCAGAATATATTCATCCTCTTTTAGTGAAGAAATACTCTGCCATATGGTGTGGTTTTTTACTAAGGTGTGTACCACAGAAGTGCTAATTTGTAAGAATTAAAAAAATATCATGCAGTATGAGGTGTTTTTATTTTAATTATTATAAATTTATTATCATTGTATTATTTATATCTTATAAGATATTATATTAATTATATATTATATTAATTTTAATATATAATTATGTATTATAAATAATATTTTCTTTGTTTTTTTATATATATATATATATATATATATATACACACACACACCCACACTTCATAATCTACAGGATGTCCAGACTAAAAGTATCCAAAAGTACATGTTAATAACTTTCTTCTTTTTTTTTTTTACTAAACTTAGCAACTCGTCATGTTCTAATGTAGGCTAGTCAACTTCAGTGTATGCACTTTTTTTAGCTGGTCAGATGCCTAGACAATAATCTAACTCTTGCTAGGTGTTTGGGAGCATCTGCGGCATTATTAGACCAAACACCTTTAACATTTTTTGTGTTAAATCATTAAAATCTCAATATTTTCTTTGGTATAATTTATAATAAAACCCCAAGCAAAAACATCCAGAGAAGTGATATCTGAGAGTGACATCTTTCTATTTTAAGGTACTTTAAGTTATAAGGAAAAATGTAACCATAACAGATTTTTAATGAGAGTACTAAAAGTTATTTCTAAAGAATCTTGAAACAAATTTTGCTTATAGGTCAATACCTTAAGCACATAACATAATTAGGGAAAAAATTAATTATTACATATTTCGTACGGTATCATTAATGGTTTTCGTAAATAATCAATGAAAATGATAGCTAAATTTAGTGCATCCTAACCTTAACCCACCGGGTTGGTCTAGTGGTGAACGCGTCTTCCCAAATCAGCTGATTTGGAAGCCAAGAGTTCCAGCGTTCAAGTCCTAGTAAAGCCAGCTATTTTTACACGGATTTGAATACTAGATTGTGGATACCGGTGTTCTTTGGTGGTTGGGTTTCAATTAACCACACATCTCAGGAATGGTCGAACTGAGAATGTACAAGACTATATTTCATTTACACTCATACATATCATCCTCATTCATCCTCTAAAGTATTATCTAAACAGTAGTTACCGGAGGCTAAACAGGAAAAAGAAAGAAAGTGGCCATGCAGTTGGACTTCCTCGTCTGATCGAATATCTGGAGAAGTGTTTTCCAGGAACATAACTGCATAACTGAATGGAAGATCATCATAGAAGGGTCAAAAATCTTTATAAAACTTTTTTAAGCTCTTGCAGATTTTGATTTTTTTTTTTGTGTCGCTCTCTCTCTCTCTCTTTCTCTCTCTCTCTCTCTCTCTCTCTCTCTCTCTCTCTCTCTCTCTCTCTCTCTCTCTCTCTCTCTGAGAGAGAGGTTATCTCTCTCTTAGAGAGATCAGGTTCAAACCTACTAAACGTTAGTTGCTTTTTTACGGAACACAAATGGTGAGTAGATGGTTATGTTAATATTGGCAATGTTTAACATTGTCTTTGAAATTATGTTTTAAATTATATTAAAAATTACTATGTAAAGGCAATCATTATTTCAAAAAAATGTTTTTCAATGTTTATTCATTGTAATGAAATGTTTTTAAATGAAATTCTTTTCTTGAAGATGCTTTTACAGATAAGATATTGCACAGGAAGATAACTGTAACTCTGAATGAGTTACAACTCAATGAATGATACAACTCTGAATGTACTATATTGTTTGTTTTGAAGAAGCCACTGTAGTTATAATTTCAAGTCATAAGAGTTCTTGAGAAAATTGTTGAATTTTTGATAAAGTTATTTTCATCCTAATCTGGATGAAATTATAAAGCTAATCTGTCTTAAAATCTTTTATTTTGATGTTCCTGATAAATTTTGTAATTAGTCATTCAATTAGGGTGGTTCAGTGTATGAATGTGTGAATCCTAATGTCAATGCAAATAAGATGTGAACTAATAAATAAAAAAAAAAACGTGCAGATTCAATAGCTAAGGGTGTCATTACATATTGATTCAGTTTTGTTTCTGATAAGCTAGAGTACATTTCAAAAGTTAGAAACATATCTTATTGCTATTTTATTTTAGTCCTTTTATTGCTATTACCTTGCTTACGTTACTGCTTGCTTTATTATCTTGCTATTTATTGCTTACTTTATTGCTGTTATCTAGTTTTCTTGAAAGATTAGTTTTCTGAAAGATTTCATCAGAAATTACTTCTGTGGAAATATTTAATAATTTGAGATTTTACATTTTTTTAACTAGCTTATTTGGTTTTCCTTTTTTAAAAAAAAGTTAAATATTTGTTTCATTAATTTATTTTCATCCATTCCAGTCAAGTGACCATAAAATTAGTTCTTTTTCTAATTGTATGACTTTTCAAAATTTTGGTAAAATTCTTCAGATTTGCTTAATTTAGCAGTATTATTTTGAGTTTTGGCCGTAAAGTTACAATTATTAGATTTCCCTAAGAAATTTTGTAAGATGAAAGCCACTTTGATTTTTTGTGTTCTGGCTTTTATTTTTTTCTAAAACATGTTCAGCATAATTATTTTGCTTTAAATTTTTAACTCTTGATTGATTCTTATTCTGAAATTTTCACTTTTTGGATTCTACTTTTATTATTGGAATCCATTATATAAAATTTGTAGCCTAATTTTGTTTGCACATTTTTCTAGTTCTTGATTTTAATTTTCTCTATCTAAAGTCTTTTACCAAAGTTATCAGATCATCAGCTAATGGTAAAACATTTACATTTAAATATTAAGATGTTAACCCCCCCCCCCATTTTTATTAAGTATTTTTATTTTCCTATTATATTCTGCAATTAATTTTTCCAGAGCACAATCGAGTAATATTGTAAGACCATCCTCTTGTCTCATTGTAGTTTTTATTTAAAAGGTTATTTTGATGGGTTACCATACTTTAACTTCTACTGCTATAGCGCTAGACAGGGTAGTAAAAAGCAACAAGAACACATGAAATAGATTTACATTATCAAATAAAATATAATACTGCTTACTAAGAAGTTAAACATTTTTACAACTTATATTGCCAATGTCTATCTACGTTTTAACCATTACTTTAATCTGGCATTATAGTATTAGTTAACGCATTATAGCACATTAACGTAACTGTAACATAATAAATAATAATTATTATAATCGCCAATCAGCTGTCACTGATCACCGATTACAAATCCTGTTAATTGGATACACAATATAATACTGCCTATTACGCTGTACATCATCCCTACTGTAATCTTCACACAAATTCTTATTTAAGTCCAATATTCAATATTATATCAGTTGGGTTTAAGGAAACACTTGCTGTTATGATTACATTTACTATTTGATCATAAAATTTGATTTGTGACCTCAAAAAGCAGCAACAGCACATGTATTCTTCAGGTCTTAAGTGAAGCGTGTAATTAGAAAGGAAAGCTGGAAGGATGTACGAGTAAAGTGTTATTAGAAGTGGATTTGCAGGTTTGTTTCTAATGTTATAGAATATATATTGTTATATTAACATAATGGAAAAATTAACATTATTTGTACCTCCCTTAAGGTGGTACACAGTTACTTTGTACTAATTATAAATTGAAGGTGGGTTCAAGGATAGGATTTTTTTAAGGCAGACAGTTTTTGAAAAACAAAGTTTTAACAGTTCATTGGTGTATCTCAATTTTTACACTGCTCAAAAACGAGTGTAATGTATTTAGAATGTGTGTATATATATATGTATATATGTGTGTTTGTATGTTTGTCCCAATGTAGCTGCACAACAGTTGAACCAATTTAGAAGTATGACTAAGTTGGATTCCTTATTTTACTGGGAGTGTCCTAGGCTATATATATATATATATATATGTATAAAAATTATACAATATACAAAATTGTCATCCACACTATATTATAGATTATATAACAACATTATAGATATTATAGATTGACAACATTATAAGTATACAGTTTAGTAAGAAGTCAATGCCACAATGCCAGACAGTGCTTCCATCTCATCAAATGCAAAATAGAAAATCCACTCTTAAGTTAAATTTAAAATAAGGTTACAGGTACTTCCTACACTACCCAGCAGGCAGTTATAGAACTTAGGTATTACCTAGGTTTATAGTTCTCCACTATCTTTCGGTAGGTAATTCCCTAATTTTTTATTGTTTTTTAGCTGCCATAATTCACACCTCTATTATTTTTCTTATGTTGGCAATGCAATCTATAATTGAATTTCAAATTAACTAGGACAAAGTAGATTTGGTTTAGAAGATAGAGTGGAAAAAACTTCCTTAAATTTAATAAACCATCAACCCAAGTATGTAATAAAATTCACCTGATATTTCACTTAACAGTTGCATTTATATAAGCACAGTCATGTAACTAATAAGCCGAAACTAGATGAAAAATTAAAAATTTGATATTTTATTTTAAAGCGTTATGAACTAATTTACTGACATAAGCATAAATTATCCAGATCACTTGCATTACAGTTTGCAACTTATCAAGATTGTTATGAATATACTAGAGCAGTATCATACCCAATATAAATCAGCTGGTCATATAATAACCATATGTTTACTAGTAACTTTAAAGTGGTTGTCAAAAAAAATTGTCTCGTTATTTTAGATCTCGTATATCTATTACATAAAGATGAAAAGGGGTTTTGTTTGTTCGGGATAAACAAAAAACCACTTGATCAAACGCAACCAGATTTTTACCCATGTTTCTTGGGCATAACTGAGAAGGTTTTTTGATGTATTTCATTTAAAAAAATCTCTGAAGAACCAACTGATCGATTGCTTTCACATTTTCAGGATACATTCGTATTACACCAGGGAAGGTTTTAAGCCACAGACCGAGGCTCTTGCTCCCTTGAACATTAATAATTGTATTATTTTTTCACCCCCAAGGAGCGTGAAGTTGTAAATTAAAGATATTCTTTACGGAAAAAAAAAGATTAATTCTTTTACTTCATTATTATGGCAAAGAAATAAGTTATGAATTTTTCTGTCAAAAGTGTGTGTACTTTAGCTATTGTTATTCTAACCCACCGGGGGTCGGTCTAGTGGTTAACTCTTCAGCTGATTTGGAAGTCGATCTTTCTAACGTTCAAATTCTAGTAAAGGCAGTTACTGTTATACGGATTTGAATACTAGACCGTGTATACCGGTGTTTTTGTGTTTCAATTAACCACAATTCTCAGGAATGGTCGACCTGAGACTGTACAAGACTACACTTCAAACCCATCATCCTGTGAAGTGTTATGGTTCCGAAGCTAAACAGAAAAAGCAAGGTTAAAAGCTACTGTTATTCTGTCTTTTTCTAGTTTCTTTTTCAGGTTTCTATATTTTTTTGTTATTTATCAGTATTATCAGTATATAGGTCTGAATATTTGTTATTTATCAGTATTATCAGTATATAGGTCTGAATATTTGTTATTTATCAGTATTATTCTCACACTAATGAGGATAATGAACAGTGCGCATGTCCAGGGGAGCGTAGCCTTCTAGGTAGACGGGAATGGCGACCGAATTTAACTCTTTGGGTGTTCAAGGCGCCGTCCCTCTGTAACACAGGAATGGCGAGCGCTGCGGCCCTGGGAGACCCTGACTTGGGTGGAAGTTTTACCTTGGCCTTGGGGGTCCAGGTTCCGACTAGTCTTTAATAAATTACTGAATTATTTGAAAGATAAATTTATATGAATAAAATTAAACGTTTTTTATCCACAAATATTGCTGTTGTACAAACAGCAATTGTTAAAATCTAATTGAAGTATAATCAACAAAAAAATAAAGAACCTTAATTTTCTTCATCTTAAAATAAAATAACTTTACATTAAATGCAATAATAGTTTTTCTCGAATTATTTTTATTAATATATCATAAATTGCAATATTTTATATTTATATATATTTTCATTCTTCAATTATTTTTTTAACTGTTTGCCAGTGGATTAAAGATATTTTAATAATAATTTTTCCATATAAAAAGCTTAATTTGTGACTGTAGGCTTATCCTCAAAGATTCAAATATTGTATCATTTTTATTTTTGCAAGTCGCTTAATAAAATATTAATGAACAAGTTTGTTGTTAAATAAAGAATTTTTGCTCAGGAAATAGAAACTGAGAGTTTTGTACTTCAAGATTCATAATGGCATGACA
The DNA here is from genome assembly GCF_047948215.1 of Lycorma delicatula. Classification (NCBI taxonomy): domain Eukaryota; kingdom Metazoa; phylum Arthropoda; class Insecta; order Hemiptera; family Fulgoridae; genus Lycorma; species Lycorma delicatula. The sequence goes on along the minus strand of NC_134459.1, from coordinate 159,510,981 downwards.
AAGAAATACACCAACAATCTATAAAGAACCTCAAATGCCTTTATCAGGCATGATGGGTAAAATTGCATTTACTTGTGTAATATAAATGTTGTTGTAATGATGCTGCAAATTAGTAATCATGGTCTGCAATTCAATGGATATAACAAAGGTAGCCAAACATCTGAATTTATGTAGTTGTAAATTCCATTAAATTAAATAAATTATTACATGAATTTTATGCAAATCTATCATTTATTCCATTGAATAAATTATTCAATTTTTATTATTATTATTTTCTGTGAAGTAAATAACTAAGTCAAGTAACTTACTTACTTACTAAGTAAGTAAATAAGTAAAGTAACTTACTTTTGCCTTGTCAATAAAGCACATTTTATTTTATTTTTTTCAATAGCAGTGGTCTATATAAGTTATTTGTAACTCTATGCCTATTGTGTATCACCTTACACTAAAAATAGTTAAATGAAAGAAAAAATTTATCGGCTGAGTTATCTCAAAAATCCAAACTGAAAAAATTACTATATTACAAAAATAAAAATCTCTTAATCCAGCTTTAGATAATGAAGTAAATTTCATATTGTGTGTATTTAAAATAAAATAAACGTGCTAAACGGATGACGATTGAATGGAGGAGAGTTTTAAACAATAGTGAAACTCCATACGCAACAGACTCAGAATTTAAGAACACACAGGAGGCTTCATAAATCCTACAGAGTTGGCAGCCAATATGTAAAGTGATTAAGCTGTTTACTGCTGCAGTAAAAAGAACTACAGATTTTTACAAGATGCAGTTTTTTTAAGATATAAATAACTATTACTAATTATATTTAATTTTTTCATTTGTAGATGGCTTGGTTAAAAGAAGAAGGATTTGGAGGTATCATGGTTTGGTCTGTAGTTACGGAAGACTTCAGAGGGTCTCGTGGAACAGGAAAATTCCCTTTAATGAATGCAATGGGACAAGAATTAGATGGTTACACAGTAAAATATGATGGTCCTTAGGAAACTTCTAATCCTGTTGGTGGTGTTGGTTATACAACTAAAGATCGTAAGTTCTTTACCAAAAATAAAATAATAAATTATACTGTATACATTCTGTATAACGATAACCAATTTTTAATTTGCTAGTTTAATTTACTTACTTAATGTAAGAATTATCTTATTGTTCCAAGCTGTAGTTTTAAAATTAGTTTAACTGTGGAGTAGAATAGAAATATTATTTGATAGATTTTTTTGTGAATTTTGAGTATCCAAATAACCTTTACTTTTTTTTTATCATATCATATCCATATCTCTATTCTTTACGTATTAAACAGCTACCTGAAAACAAATTTAACCTTTCTTTATTAAGCAAAACAGTCATCCATTCCTAAAATTGTATGCCCTGTGGAATTATCTGACTGCATTATACACCATTCACCCAGATCCCCCAATGGAGGGTTAAGTGGTGGTAATCCTTTACTTGAGTGAATAGATAATATTCCTGATATTAATTGATTTGCGATGCTACTACCTCAGATTCAAGTAGCTAGCTAAAAGTATAACTTTTAATGGATTTGAACCCCCTACATGTTACTGTTTTTTTTACTTTTTTCATAAGGATAAAGAATACAGAACTTTCTCAGGAATTGTCCGACTGAAATTGAACCGATGTAAGTGCCTAATTGTAATTGTGCCCTAACGTAATGTAATTTTTAAGTAAATTGTATTTGAGATTTATGATAAGATGGATATTTTAAGACTTTACATACAAAAAAGTAAACAAAATAAAATATCAAATTCATCAAAATGAAGTGCCATAAATTTGTACGGTTCTTCCATTTCTGTAAATTTGTATTATTTTATTTACTGAATATTTTTCTTGTTCCTTACATCTTTCCTTATTTCATTATAACTTCTTTCACCACTATAAGTCTCATCTTCTCTATACTTTCATTTTTTCCTGATTATTATTTTACTGAATTTTACTTACTAGAATGTTGCTCAACCAAATATATAATTTTCAGTTCTTTTGTTATACTTTTTTAAATTATCTATTATTGTTTTAATTTTGTGTTAAGAACAATAAATATATCGTTCAAAAGATAATTCAATTAGTTTAAAAAAATAAAATTATAATTAAATAATAATTAAAATTATTAAACACAAATTATCATTAATCAAAAGAGATTGTTAATTATTATTATTATTATTGACATCAACAAAATGTATAAACTTGAGAAATCTATAAAAATGCTGTAGAGCTTTATCAGTATTTATTTAAAACAAATGAAAGTGAATTTTCTATTATTTGTGATAAAAAGGTACAATAAATTTGAAATTTAAGATAAAAATTACTTTCTATATTAGCTTTTTATATTCTTTACTAGCAGTAATGAATTACAGTTCTTTGAGCCACACTCAGACACGAATTGTATTTAAGTGTGGTTATTTACTTGTTTCTTTTAATTACAATTGTAGATATTATCTTAAAAGTAACTGGATGCAACACAATCTTCTCTATAAATCTCCCAGATGTAGACATACCTAAATAACATGGCAGACATTCTGCTCATGACTGCATTCTACGTACCTATATAAAACACAAAAATATTCATCCTTCCAAACCGATTATTGAAATTTTCAAGACCTGTCAACACCTTCGTAAACAAATACTACAAGGCCACACAAGGGGGCCACATACCTTTTAGATAATTGCTGAGAGATGGATGGAGCAATGCAGTTCACAAACCTATCAAAGTATATCAATTTCCTTCAACGTTTCTATTCCCTGTTCTATAGTTGTTTAGCAAATATTATTATATTGTCTACCAGCCTGCTTCTTTCTCTTCATTTATTTACTTACAGAGAAACAAAATTTCAGATCAGTTGAGTTATATCCTGACAAATATGTAGTGCATCATGAAACACTGAATAACAGAACCTAAAAAATTAAATTAGAAACTAGCATTAGAATTTAGATATGAAACTTATAAATATAAAAAAGCCTATCAATCGTGATTGATACACTATAATATTTGGTACGTAACTACAATTTACAATAATATCTATTTGTATAAATTTTTTTTTGTTTTTTTTCAACAATCAAAATTTTTTGGATCCATGGAAGCCTGGTATTGTATACGAAAAATGAGTTTAATCTATTGTTTGAAATGTTCTTTTAATCCTGTAACTTTTTAAATATTCTTCAAATGTTTTCCTACAGGTAGATCTAAAACTGCGGTTTGCTTATTTACTTTTAATTACTGAAAACTATTTTATTTTTTATATATTTTTTAAGTATTGTCAACTGATGCGGTCAGTATCTACTGGATACTATGAGAATAGAATTACACGCTCGGGAACAACCACATCAAAACCAGAGTAGTTTCATTTCTGTCTTTCAAATGTCTATCATAAAGGCACATAACCTTGTAATTTAACTTTGATGATTAATAGTTTTCAGTGGCTTTATCAGTGTTAAGAACAGTTAACATAGTAGGTGATCCTTACTTAACATCATTTTATTTTCAGAAATGTTTGAGATCACCCAGGAGTTACAGAACTCTTATGTTGAAAGCAATGTAATTACTATAGTAATCGGGCATAAAATTTAGTTTACATGTACAATTTTATAGGTTTTTCGTAATTGAAAAATCATTTTTGTTATTACTTTTCAAGAGTAGTTTAAATTTTAAAAAACGTTTAGATAAAATAATTATATTTCTGCTAAATCCAAAAGCATATTTTATGATCCAGTAGTAACTATGTAATTTACGTGTGAGTATTGTTATTGTAATAGGCAACTTAATGTGTGTCACAAGTCACTCGCAAAATGACATAGCCGTACTCAAAAATACCTAGTATTTCACGATGGGCTTATTAGAGATTTTCCTGTGCCTTCTTCACTTAAATGAATATACTTTTGCATTTGTTTAAAAAAAATACTGGTGATGTTCAGTACTACAAATTACATTTTCACTCTGTTCACTGTTCATTGTGTATAGTGAACATCATTATTATCAGAGAAAGTTAGTCTGACAGGTGTTATCTTTATCTCAGTTGTTGCTGTATGTGCATCATAATCATAAAAAATAATGGAAAAGATAGTGTACACCAGGAAAAATATGATATAATTTCCTTTTTTAAGCTGCAAAACCAGCAAAATCTCTAAAAATTTGAATATTTTTGTTCGGAAAACTAAGAGTATAATGAATATATTTTTTCCACAGGAAATGCAGTGTCATGTGAAGAGGAAGACGATTAAATATCATACCACCGAGATAAAGCAGATTGCACTTTGTACTATATGTGTGAAGGTGAAAGAAAACATCATACGCTATTCCCATAAAATCTTTTGTTCACTCTGAAAATGTCTGTGATTGGCCAGAAAACAAACGTAGAACGCTGCATGCATCATACTCAAGCAACACTACCTGCTAAGAGGAGATAAAATAATTATTATAATAACATTAAGTTTTCCTATTTTTTTTACAATGAGCTCATTTTCTATTTACTTTACACTGGTACAATTGTTTGTTCGGTCTACCTTTTTTGAATTTTATTTATGATTGGCCATTATTTTATACTGTACCTAATAATTATTATCTTTAATTTATAAATACTATTAATACTTCTGTTTTAATTATGCAATTTTTTTTTAATGTTTTGTATTTTATGTCAAGTAATGTTATTTGGTTTAAAAGTTATTATGATTACTTTACTGCTTTTTTTACTGTAACTACTTTACTTATTTCTTTTTATAATAACAAATAATTGTTTCTTTATTTTTTGTTTATAAAATAATTTGTTGATTTAAAAGTGTTGATTCCTTTATTGTAATTCTTTCCCGTGTTTGTTTTTATTTGCTTAATAATTTAAAAATTATTCTTAATGTTTTTCCTTTTTTTTCTAGATATTTGGTTCTGGTTTAATAATGACAATCTGTTGCTGATTACTTTACTTGTATTCCCTATTTATATAAAAATGTTTATTTTAATTACAAAGTTTTTCTGTAAATTGACAATTGATATTTTTAGTAGATCATCTGCAAAGATTCATTGCTAACATACTTAATATTCTTGTATCGCTTTGGTATATTTAATAAATCTTTTAAATAAATTGATGGTAAATTACTGGTCATTTTTTGTTAATTTCTTTTACATATAACATTTTTATGATCATAAACTTTAAATGTGATTTATATCTTCACAATTTATTCTGATACATTTGTATATTATTTTGTATGTTATTACTAATTTTAATAATTATGGTGTCATACAGATTTTTTTTTGTTGAAACTATTAATATTCCATTTCAGATAAAAAAATATATTTATATATATATATGTATGTATGTATGTATGTATGTATGTATACATACATGTAATGGTGTTTTTATATTGACATGGTTTTAACCGCTTACAATTACTTTGACATCTTTTGGTAATATTGGACAGTTATACTTGGATAATTTTTTTAAAGGTTATTATAATAAGCAGGCCGTAATGACATATAACAGCGAATATGATAAAAGTTATCGTTGCAGTTGATCATTGATATGGTGCAGGCCCCTTGGGGTGGTTGGATAGATTGATAAAACAGAACTAATTGATATGTATTAATATTTATTGATTTGTGTTACAAAATGAAATGCATTATGACAAAAGCTGTTTGTTGTGCATGGGGATTGAAAGGTATAGTTTTAACCAAAATATAACAAAATGATTGTTTTAGCTTATATTTTTGTATGGCATTTCAATATGTTAAAAACGTTAACAAAAATTAAAAAAATATATTAAAAAATTGCCATTTATACATAAATAATAAAAATGTTTGTATTAAATAAATATCATTGTATAAAATATTATTGTGAATGTAAAATATTACTATAATATTATAATTATTTATATAGGTTTTCAACAAAAAATAGGCATCCTATTTTGATGTTTCGGTTTTTGTATCTGATCTTTGCACTCAAATCATCCATCTCACAAAAGATTTTCTTTATTTTGTTCAAAACCAGTTTAAATAGGTTCGGTGATAGTTCATCACCTCTTCACCTCATCACCTTTTTTGACTAGGAAAGGTTTGCCTATATTTGCTGTAATTTTAAATTTAGAGAATGTGTTTGTAAGAGTGAGTTTAATGAGGTTCAAATTTTTCTGGTCAACTCATATTCTCTCAAAATTTGAAAAAAGTCTCTGTCCACAAAATCATACGCTTTCTGAAATTTTGTAAAAGATATAAGAAAGGTTTGTTTCTGGATACGTAATATTTTAGAATCGATCAGACTTTGTATTTATTCTGAATATGATCGTCCTTTTTTAAATCCTTCTTCACACCCTTCTATATGTGATCTATTTGGGGTTCTAATCTATTCAATAACATTTTCACAGTATTTTATAAGTCACTGGCAACAATGAAATACTTCTATAGTTGTTGACATCCGTCTTGGAGGTATAAATTATAAATAATAATTAATATAGCTTATTTATTTTTATTTATAATAAAATACTTATACAAATTGAATTGAAATCACAGGTATAAGTTACTATTTATTCTATAATTTTATGCAATTGTAATTCACAGTAATATCAGTTTTAAAGTGATTAACATATAATATCTGTACAAAAAAAATCTATTATTTAAAAAAAAGATGTTAAAATTTTCATAGCTTTTGTTTAATTAAATATTGTGATTTTTCCTGAATAATAAATTAAAATATAAAAAATTTTGTACTTCTGATTATTTTAATACGAATTATACCCATTTTATGTTTATTATTAAATTTAAAAATAATATTAATAAAATCTTTTCTCGAGGATATTATTATTATTTTTTTGGTTATATGAGCATCAACTGCTACAGTCATTAGCCCTCATCACACTGTAAAATAGGGATTAAATCACAATCAGGTTTGTCATATGTAAGGGTGGAAAGGGCCCTTACATTTTATTTAAAAACACCAAACTAAACAAGACAGAAAATTTAGACACAAACACTGAACATACTTACAGGATGCAAAGGACCCCGATATTAAAATTTAAAAAGTAAATAAAACATAAATATATGTGAAAAACAACGGCTTCACAATACCAACATTCCCTTTTTTCTCCCTTAATTTTATTTAAGCACCCCTGGAGCAACCGAAACTGCCATTAAGCAGCACATCAATTGACCCAAGATCCATGGGAGTTGACTGACTACCTCTCTGTAAATTATCCTGTAGGACTTAACCCATCGGGTTCCCCCTGTGTCAGCAGAAATTAAAATAAAAAAATTATTAAAAATATTAATTAATTTAACTTATTTCTGATACTGTTTAAAGGTATTCATAGAATTTCTGTTGTGAAATGAATTTTATTTTGCACTTGGGAGTGATGTTAAGACATTCTGAAGAATTGCCAATTGTAAACAGGTGTGTATCTAAAACGGTAGGCTTATACATTACAGATTCTAGGTGTAAAAGTGAACAGAAAGTTTCTTAAGGAAAAATGTTACATTTCCCTTCGATTTTCCTTCTCTCCGGCATTTTGCATTTATTAATAAATTTATATATGAAAATCGGATTGAGAAGTGAACAATAACTTCAGAGGATGAATGAGGATGATACACACACATTTTTAACAACATTGTCTAATAAATAAAATATTTCATTTTATTAATTATTTATTTATATTATTTTAGTATTTCACTATATTAATGTTAACGGTGACCGTGTAAATTTTTATCAAATTATGTGTTCTTAAGAAAATGCTAAGCATTTTTTTTAGAACAAAATGACACCTTAGTTTTGAAAATCGATTGACAAGTAACCAACTTATGACAGAAAATGTATCACTATTTTCTGCCAGATTTCATCTCCTTCTCTATTAAGTCGGGTTCTTTATTTATTATGTGTGCTATTTATTAATTTAATTATTTTAATTTATATTAGTAGCTTCTCCGGTGTGCCTATGGCATGCCCTCCGAAACTAGGGTGGGTTCCCTTGGCAGGCGACGTCTTGGAATGAGACTATTAGGTGTTCAAAACTGTATAAATCTGGTTTAGATTGGTCCTTAGTGAAGGCAGTTACTTTTATTTTGATTTGAATACTAGATGGTGCTGGTATTCTATGGCGGTTCAGTTTCAATTAACCACACATCTCAGGAACGGTCGACCTGAGACTGTACAAGAATATACATCATTTACATTCATACATATCATCCTCATTCATCCTCTGAAGTTATTACTTCAGAGTTTATTACTTAAGGTATTCCTTAAGGTGGTTCCAGAGACTAAACAGAAAAAGTGAGGGATAGGCGTCGGAATTTGAATTTTTTTTTTGAAGGGGGCTCAGAGAAAAAAAATCATAAAGGATATGTTACGAAATGATATTATATAGTATAATTTAAATTTATTAATGAACATACAAACAAAAAACCTTGAAATTCTTTTATCGTATTTAATAAACTTCATTACTCTTCTTGTTTGTTTGATTACAGATATTGTTAATATGTATCCTCTAAAACAACTCTAATTTCCCATGAACTCATCTCTTTCTCTTTAATTTTGAATTTCATTTATTTTCTCATACAACAGCACATTTCAAATCGTGTTAAAACATTCGTATTTAATTATTAAAATGACATGCTACCAGTATTAAAAAAATAATAATAACTGCTGTTTAAGAGTTACTTTTGTACATAACTGAAAAAAAATTAAATGACCACCATTTTAGTTAGAGTCACCTATTAGAATAACGTATCTCAACTCTAACCTTTCCTTTTTCCTTTAAACATTTTTGAATTGGCCCTGAAGAGGAGGGGACCTTGGGATGCAGTAGGTTTTTTAACCAAAAAATTTATTTTTTTTAGGTAAAACCATTTGCTGAATCTCATTTTAAGAGTTGAAATTTATTTCAGTGTTACTATACTTCATGAATACTGTGTATATAAATTATCCTTAATTCAGTACCATGAAAAACACGGTCTGCTTAGCGTAATTTTTTATCTTATAATCAAATCAGAATAATATATATTTATACTAAAATATAGAGACAAAATATTACAGTTTAATAGAATATTAAACTGAATGTGATGCATACAGGAGAAAATAGGATTGAAATGTCTTTTTATTTTTTATCGAATCAAATGTAGATTTAAAATAATTTATGTTTTGAATGTTATAATTATAAATAAAGATTAGGTTTACGTTACAAATAAAGATTAGGTTATGTACTTGAAATAATCGGCTGAGTTTTTTATCTTGTTTAATTGTAACTGTGTTATTTGAGGATAATAAAGATTTATTTTACTTTTTGACTGGCTTACTCTTCTAACTTTAATTATATTCTGTGATTAACATGTTTGATACGATATACATATATTAATTTTTCAAATATGTTGCTTGCAACAGGTAATAAATTTATTAAGAAAACGAGAATTCTTAATAAATCCACATCCTTATACGTCTCATCACCCCACATCCTCTGCTAATGATTATTTTAATTATAATTATTATAAATAATTTATTGTATAATTACATGCAATCAGAGTAGCATCACAAAATGCACGATTAGAAAATAAAAATTAGAAGCGATTAAAGTCCATATTATTTATTTACGTACAATATAAAATCATGAAATTATGTTTTGTAAAATGTATGAAGATATTAAATACAAAAGATAACAGCCAAATAATTAAAAAATCAAAAGGCATTAATGAAGATTATTGTAGCACATGTTTATGTGCAGGTTTAACAGTTACAGAAGATTCAGGGTTTTTTCAATTTTTAAATTAGTATTATTTAAAAATTCATCAACAGAGTAATATTGTTTCTGTAAGATAAGATTTTTTACTTGTATTTTAAATAAATTAGTCAGAAGATTTTTTTAATAGATAGATAATTTATTAGATATGGAATAAGAAGCATAATAAGGCCCTTTCTTGTAAGCCCAAGTATTGAGTTAAATACGTAAAGAGGAAAAAGGTTTTGCGGTCGTTTTTTGATAGAAACAATAAGGTAAACGGTAAGAAGTTACTATTCTTTTTAACAAGACTACACATTCATAAATATAAATTAAGGGTAAGTTAACATTTAAAAATGTATGTATATATTCACAGTTATATACTGGTATATAATTGTGAATATAAGGACTGCCTAAAAGCACATACCGTAAAACAAACAGAAGATGGTTTCCAAAAGAGTCAATAGACCATCATAAGGAGACAACACTTTGCATATGCCCAGAACTGAAACAATGGTTTCGCCCAGGAGGTGATGCTTTTTGACAGTATTCTAACCTATGATGAGATGTGGATTCACCATTATTAAGTGGAATAAAAAAAATAGAGCGTGGATTGGAAGAACAAGAGTTCAGCTGTTAAGAACATCATGACAGTATTTTTGATTAACATTGCTGATTGCATAATTTTTCCATCACCTAATAACAGGATTTTTGAGTCTCGTACAGTAACAGCATCTCCTTTCTGGCTATTTTATTAGATGAATAATTTGCTTGGAATGAACAAATTGATTTTGTTAGTTAAAAAAATGAAACTGTATTGTTATACTTGAAGTACCTTAGTAGAATACTGAGTTTATCATCATTATTAAACATATATAAATATTTATGTATATTCCTCTCTGAAGTGTAATGTCATTTCTTAGGGCTCCCTCAAAAACTTGAGTATTCAAAATAAAAAATGGCTATAAATATGGATTGTGTATTTAGAAAATTAAAAATGTTAACTAATACTTGTGTTTATAATTATGAAATCAGTCACTAACAGAAAAAAAAATCGCTTATTAATAAAAAATAACAATTTCCAAACCAGACAAAAGAACATTTTACAGGTAAATTTTCACAATACCTCAGCTTATAAGAACGAGTCTTACGTCTCTGTTGCCATTTTTAATGAATTGCTGAACCATTTAAACTATCTTCCCACCAATTTATTTATAAAACATAACGAAAGGTTTTTATTTTACAGAAACAATATTACACAGTTAATGAATTTTTAAACAGTCTTAAAGAATTTAAATTTTTTGTAAGCGTTTAAAACAATTTTTAAATGTTCATTTCTTGCATTTGTTCAAGGTTAGAATTATTTTTTCTAATCTTCTACTCAAGTAACCCACCGGGTCGGTCTAGTGGTGAACATGTCTTCCCAAATCAGCTGATTTGGAAGTTGAGAGTTCCAGCATTCAAGTCCTAGTAAAAGCGGTTATTTTTATATAGATTTGAATACTGGATTGTGGATACTGGTATTCTTTGGCAGTTGGGTTTCAATTAACCACACAACTCAGGAGCGGTCAAACTGAGACTGTACAGGACTACACTCATACATATCATCCTCTGAAGTAATACCTGAATGGTAACTCCCAGAGGCTAAACAGGAAACACAAAGTCTTCTACTCAAGTAGTATTCATTAACACCTGAATTGTAAATTATTTTATAATCGTTTCTTATATTTAGTATTTTCACATTTTTTCTTATCATTTCTCGAGTTTATACATTAAATAATTAATATGGAGTCTAATGACTTCTATTTTTTTTATCTTACAATTAATTCTGGCTGGATTGTCCCATTCTATTTAGATCAAGGTTTTATCTCGATTCATCGGGTCTAATGCTTGGGAATTTTTTTTTATCAGCAGAGTAATAAACCTAATCGTTCTTGACGTTAATCAAAATAATCTATTACTGTACACCGATCAGAATAAGAGATTAATTTTTTTATTTGATCGATTAATAATGAAAATCTCATGTGGGTGTTTGTTTTCAATTTCAGCAAGACTTATATTCATTTCAGTATATACTACTGTTTCGACAACATTGCAAATTATAAATTTATTACTGTTTTTAGCTACGGTAAAAAAATTTTATGAAAATAATAAATTAACTAAAAATGTATTAACCGATGAATGCATGAGAAATTATAATAAAAAAGAAAAAGAAAGGTATGTAAATTTCATCGGCTAAATTTTAAGCGAGACCTTAAAATAAATAAAAAATAATCAGAATACTTTAATAACAACTAAAAAGGTATTTGTGTTCAAATATACAAGAGATGGAGCAAGTGTGTCAATGTTTTGTTGGTAGAGATTGAAGAATAGATCAACAAATTTATGATAGCAACATCTAAGGAGTAAATCTGTATTATACTTAAAATAAAAATGTGTGTTTTCTGATGAAATGACGTAAATTACATTTAAGAGGTATTTAAATATTTTTTCTTGTATCATTATGAAAGTGATCTCTGCTTAACATCTGTACACAGTCTCAGTGTAACGTTCTTTTCTCTACACGATCAGTTTCTTTACTCAGTGTGATGCAAGAGTAGATTTTGGTGAAATTTTTTTTATGAGAAATTGCTTTGTTTTACATTATAATCTTGTACAAAACTGATCGTGTAGTTAGGTACACTTATTTTGTTTTAACTTTAAACAAAATTAGATTTGAAACATATTAAATACAAAAATGTTTAGTCAAATTGGTGGAAACCAATAAATTGGGGTTAAAAGATCCTGTTTTTTATGTTTGACATATAATAACTTTGTAATGGGTTATAAACACGTAAAACGTGTACGTGTTACTTTTAATTTTGAAAAATTTGTAAAATCAAAATTTACTATTAAAAAAAACTGGAAATTATACAATTCTTCGTTTATTATTTAATAAAATAAATAAAAATTCAATAGATAATAATTTTTTTATTAATGACAGAAATACAATAAATTATTTGAAAAATTATTATTTCAAAGCTGGCAATAAAATAACAACAGCCGATCAACAATGCGCAATACTATGTCGGTGTTTAAATCATTACATGACAAGAAGTAAATCCTCATGTAACGGTGGAAGGAAATTTTCAACACTTATTTAGTATGAATGTATTTTCTCCTACAATCAGCGGTTTGGACCGTTCATATTATCTAGCCGCATAAATCCTAAGGTCTACTTGTACTTTCTTCAAGAAGAATTGCCACATTTGCTTGAAGATGTTCCTCTAGCATTGAGACACAATTCTCCGCCGTCGTCTGTGATCCCACTGTGCCAAAGAAGCGATTTGGCATTCGCATCAACTCCTATAAGAATAGGACGACCCGCTACCAGCCTGATAATTCTATCCCATCTTTCCAAATGTAATTCAGTGGGATCTCTGTACTGAAAGTACGAACTAACTACAACTAGGTCGAAACCATCCACAGCAAGCTTAACAACGACATGATGCGTGTCAGAGGCTTGCCGTACAAAGATACTATCAATAGACTTCCTGCACAGAACGGCGGATTTATTATCACCTACATGGAACTTATTCCAGCCTGAAAAACCTGGCAATGGTTTTGCCAGGCAGGAAAACCTGGCAGGTCACCCTTGACAACATACGGGTGTTGAAGAAGTAAAACATCGAGGCTCCGCTTTTCAACAACGTTACCTAACTCGACTTGGACCGCATAGGCACCCTGGGCATTGACTTGACCGAACCTAACCATCGAGCGAGTTGAAGTAGACCTCAACCGCTATTAAATAACTACCACACTCCCTACTATTGATGGAGTGCTTATGGTTTCTGCGTAACCGCTTGCAGTTAACGCAGACCGGAGCCTCCTTCTTTTGCGGACGATCGTCACGCTTGTGGCCCTCACCACAATGCACGCAGACCGACGCATATTTACAGAACTTGGCCCTATGGCCGAACCTACAACATTTAAAGCACCTCTGCACATCAAGGTATTCCTTGACGCGGCAAGAGGCAAAATCGACGAAGACCTTACCCTCGGACAAAAACTTCTGGTGGAGACCAGAACCTAATTTAAAACCTCCGTGATACCGAGGGGCATCACGCTTTCCAGTCTTAAAGACTAACCTACACTGCTCTTTGAACGTGGCCGCATCCAAATCAGTATTCTGCTCTCGAATGAGAGACAGAAATTCCTCATCAGAGGAATGCAGGCTTTACTGTAGGCAATGTTTACATATTTGGTTCACCTCAGTAAACTAACATATTTACTGCTGACATGAGTTGTGTGCTTTCAAGTAGCCTTACATCACATCGCGAATGGATACTGCTATATTGAAATGTATTACAGTTCAGGAGGTGTACTCAAGCAGTATGGAACAAATTCACAAGGAATTCTTACGTGTCATATACGTATTTGTTTATTTTTCCAGCAACAATACATGCTTCAGTTTTTGATGGGTTTCTCAGGACTCATGGCAATGAAAATGTTGAAGCAGCTTGTACTCAGTCACATTTCACAGAGCAGGTAATTCATTTTGATTTATATATGCTTTTTCAAACTTCAGTTGAAGGAGATTTGGTTGGAAAAGTGCTTGAAAGTTGTCAACAACAAATTGCAAAACATTAAAGACAATATCGTATTACCGTAGGTAGACATTCTCACTCCATGACGAAGTTGTCATTGTTGGTTTCAGTTTCAGTTGGGGAACAGTAAGGATATTTAGTTATGGTTTTAGTAAGGATATCTAATAATAACAAACTATATATCTATGATTTATAATTAACAATTGTTTTATTTAAATTTAATTTATTTCTTTTTTCATGATAATTGTTTCAATCCAAGATATAAAAGAAGCTACTTTTATATATATTGCAGGAGAGCTACTTCCACAATACTTCCCAAAGGAGGTAATTCCAATAATTTGTTGCATACATGAGTTCTCTTCTACTACTCTCTGCAGTGGGCCACCGGAATCACCCTAAAAATCATTATTAAATTCATTAAAAATATTTAGTAAGTAATTTAAAGAGGTTTTGTTTAATTATTAATTAACTAAAAAAAGTTTGATGTTTAGGTAGCTACAAAATAAAGAAAGAAAATGTATATTTGAGTCACTTCAGTTTTTCAGTTTCTTTCAGTTTTTTTTTGTGGTATAAATTGCTGTGGTCATTAACTACTTATAAATGCCAACATCATGTTATCATATTGCTTCCTTTGTTATTTAATTTTTGTGATTAGAGAATTTGATTATTAAATTTACCTTTTACCATTAGCATTTGCTCCTACCCTTAATTGTTTAGGATACTATATGTAGAGACAGCCCAATTGTTATGAACCACCAGAGTTAAAGGAATTCTGCTTAACATTCTACTCAGGTTCTTTCACTGCATTATTTTTTTTTTTAATTTAATTGAGCAAAAAACATACCTTGTGTGCAAGACCAAATCAATTTTGGCAAATCAAAGTTTTACCATATCTTTGAGAATCACAGTCTGAAGAATCAATAAATATGTGCAATTATATCTTCATATAAATTATGAATACTTCATAGACTGTAGTCTACATTGTGTACATACATCATACAATGTGGTATCAAAATTCTTAGACAAAAAAATTGTCAGATTTAACTGATTACCTTTCGCCTCTATTCTTGAAATAGTCACCTTGTGATCATATAGAGTAATCGTAATATTACTTCCATGCCACTAATGTTCACCAAGGATTTTTTCTTAAAACCTTAATGTATCAAAAACATTAAATTACATCTAAACTAGTATGGCATTCAAACAGTAACAGATTCTTTTGTATAATAAACTTTTCATTCAAATAAAAAATAAGGCTAGTTGCTAATGAGAGAGTTTATTTAACATGAAAATAAATATTTTTGAATTATGCACCATGATTGATTGATGGCTGTTAAGTAAAAAAAAGTCTTACAGAAGGATGGCGCTCTTAACATGGTTTTAATATTTATAGATTTTTTTTTTTGAAATTGTAACTAGTTATAACCCTAGACTGGTTAACCAGTTTGAAAAAATAGTGCTACTTATGGCTGATTTTAAAAAATAATTATTCCTCTAAAATAATAGTAATAAAATACTTAGCAGTTATGTCAAATTTATGGAATTTTCATGAAAAAATTGCTATTCTAACAATAATAAATTAAATGTTCCTAATTTAAATTTTCTGGAGAATTCCATTGAGATTGTAGAAAGTAAAAAGAATTGGCCAGCAGAGTTAATGTGAAGTGGAAGATTAAAATTGTGTTCTTCCTTACAGACAATTAAATTTGTACTTCTATTTTTTCAAAGGAGCTTGGCAAAATCTGGTGCTCTTACATACTTTTGGTAAGATCAAGTTCATCAGTATGTTGCAGAAAAGGTTAATTGTATGCCAGACTTCATCAATGCACCACATCCAATTATTCAATATAGAGAGAAATATATAGAGAAATTATTCACCACAGCCAGGTATTCAATGCACCACATCATCAATTCAATGCACCATGTCCTCAAATTCTACTTGCATACTGACCATGTTGCACCTTATGATGTATAATAGAAATTTTTTGACTGTTGTCATGATTTTTTGTGTTAGTATGACCTTTTTTCTTAACTATGACACATTTTTTCTTCTCAGATTTTCTCAGTCTGGGTAAAACCTATTCATCAAAATAGTCAAATTCCCTTCACAACTTAACATAGATTGTCAAGAACAGTTAGTTTTTGCTATCCATTGAACTAGCATATCTTATTCATCTCTTACTTTTATAAGTGGTTTAGGAAAATTTTCTTTCTTCATATAATTTTTTAGAAGTATATCATTTTTTAGTTACCTCATTTTTAAGGACAACTCTTATAAAGAATACATACATTTAGGAAAAATATGAGATTACATGAAGGCCTCGAACTCATCAGCATGAAGTACTTCATAGCTTGACATGAAGCAGTTATTTAAAGCCCTTGTGATTAACAAAAAGATCATGGAATGAGCTATTTTGAACTGTTTAATCTACATGCTGTTTTAATATTAATACAAATTCAAATAGAAACTGTTTTTCTATACTTTTAAAGTGGAATTTTTATCTCTATCAATGTTTCAATATCCAGATGGTGTACACTAAGATGATTTACACTAAATAAGCATGAAAAATCATTATGATAAACATGCTTATTAACCAACTAACACAAAAGAAGAAATATTTAGATTTTATTTTTAAGTAATTAAATTCTTATGGTTCATGAATGAAACTTTTTCTTAAAAAAATAATAGGTGAAACTAAAAAAATCCATGATTTGTTTTACTTGCTGTTTAGCAGATTGGAGAATTAGCATTATTTGGCTAGTTAGTTCACCCCTATTTTTACATTATGGGGTTGAGTTTTAAAATCATTTATTGTGTTCAGCTGCCTCTGAACACCTCTGCAAAACTGAGCAACTTAATGTTAAATTTCATATGAAATCAATTTAAATAATTATAAATGTATATGTATTATTTTAAGGTGTATCACCTTTTGGATGACTACTCTTCTATGGATTTCTATTAAAAAGCCAGTAATTAAATTTCCTGTTAGTAGAATAACAGGTAAAATAATCAAAATGTGCTCTATACATTTTCTTATTGTAGGTAGGGTTGGCTTATTGATGATAGGGTTTCTTATTGTATGTTCTTGTCACTTTAGTATTAACAGTAAATAAAACCTTGGTGTATGTGTTAGTCCCATCAGAATACGTACATAACAGGGGAACATCAGAACAATAAGTAGAATTGATTTGAGTGTCATTTTTTGCACTTCCTAGTATTGTCATTCTAACATTGATACAATTGTTGGAGGACAGAAAATAACATTCAAATCAATTATGATAATTCTAGTGGAAATATAAATATTTTTTTGCTAAACTGAATATAATTATGATACTAAACTATAATCAATATACTGCAAACTACAAAATACTTGGTAATATGGCAAACCAAAAACACTAAAGTACTAACATACAAGTTAGTAACAATACAAAAAAAAATGATACAAACTGAGCTGCCAATAAGAAAGCCTATTCAAATATATTAACATGAAATTTATCTACCAGTCAGCTATACTCAAATTTATCCTTGCTAAATGGATCAACTTGCTGTCGTTAAACCATTTAAATTGGTATTGCCTGCTAGAACGAATAAAAGGAACATGTAAATTTATATTTATCAAATCACACTTAAAAACCCCATTAACACTTCTGTGGGCAAGACAAGTTCTTGCACAGTGCACCTGACCTTAAGCTATTTGCATCTTCCAAAAACAGCAGTCACCTTGTAGTTTTCAAAGGAAGAGATTCATAATAAAAATGCAGCATATAGAATAGTAATTTCTGTACTGTCTCTATACTACT